>NW_024070196.1:67999208-68118345 GCF_014754425.2 Oryx dammah | reverse complement strand
CCCCCCCCCCCCCCCCCCCCCCCCCCCCCCCCCCCCCCCCCGACCTGTAATTATAAAATTACATTTTATGTGGCAACAGTACACATATAGTAACAGAAGTAACGTATAATAAATTTTCCCAAATCAGTAATTAATTTTACCATTTTCTATGTGCTAATTCTTTTATTAGAAATTACCACATTGATTTCATTATGTTGCCACCTGCCATTTAGAAAACACAGCCCTAGAACATTACACAGAATGTGCCAAACTCCCTGACCCTATCACTTTCCAACATTAAAAAAATGGGTGAAATCCAGCAAATCTACTCTAAAGGCAAGTGATGTGAAGTGAAAGTCGCTCAGTCATGTCTGACTCTTTTCGACCCCATGGACTATACCGGCCATGGAATTCTCCACTGGAGTGGGTAGCCTTTCCCTTCTTCAGGGGATCTTCCCAACCCAGGGATCGAACCCAGGTCTCCCGCATTGCAGGCAGATTTTTTACCAGCTGAGCCACAAGGGAAGCCCAGGAATACTGGAGTGGGTAGCCTGCAAACCTTGGCACAAATTTAAGACATCTCAGATCCCTCTGAAGTTTCTTGAAACACTGACCATTCCTATTGGCAGACTGGATGCAAGTGCTGCCTGCTAAAAGGTCTCTCCAAGCAAGAGTACAGAACAGAAATCTTTTCTGTGGCTTTCCCAGTGAAATTACTGAAGTCGGCACTTGACAGCAGACACCAGATTTACCACTGCTCCACAAGTCAACTCTTCCAGGGAAACAGGATTCTAATACAACAGGGCTCCATCATCACCCACGGACCTTTTTAGACTACTTTTCATATACACCATTCCATTTCATCCTCACTGACACACTGAAATACACAGAGAAGTTGCTCTTCCTCCTTTTACTAATGAGGGACCTGAAGCTCAGAAGGCTTATGCGGTTTGCCAGAAACAACACAGCTGATGAGCGCAACTCGGACTTGAACTCAGGACTTACTAGTCACCCACTGTCATGCTTCAGCAGTTTTCACTTTAAATGTCTGATACGAACTTGAAAGTTACGTTAAGGTTCTAGATGCAAAAGTGAAGATAAAAGCACAAAATTAAAATGAAAAATAACAATGTTAGCAATTCTGGTAGCTTCTAAAATTGGGAATCTTGGTTCAATTGGGTATGGATTTGATCTCATATTTTCAGTTTCACGATTACAAAACTACATATAAATTCAGTGTAGAAAATTACAGAATTGGGTGGTCTGTAAGAAACAACTGACCACAGAAATTACACAAACTTGCACCAAATCATTCTTAATCTTGTGGCTTCACACTCAATTATGAAGTTCTCTATGTGAAATCCGTTTTGATTTCAACACTAAGTGAATTACAACAGCATAAGCATGTTGTTTCTGCATAACACTTGCAACATGCATGCAATTTCCAGAGCACTTTTGGACAATGTCTATAATCCATAAGTCAAAAGCAGAATCCAAAACGGAAGGTTCATCTACCTATATGAGATTAATACTAAATAACAATTACAAATTAATAAAGATTTGCAAAATCAGGCTGGAGAAACTACTTTAGGTCAATAATTACAAACCTTTTAATTTTACGGATAAAAAAATGGAGGTCTAGAGAAGTGACATTCCCAGCAGCAGTCAATTAACAACACAACCTAAAAAATAAAAAACCAAGGCCGATTTAAGACCCCAAAACTAGAGACAGGATAGTGTCCAATGACAGTCTTTAGAAAACAGAATCTCTTAGGCAAACCACAAGGACTAAAAATCTGACTCTTTAACTCAATGCAAATTATCAAATAGCTTTTAATAACAAACACTGTTATCAACCACCAAAACTGTTCTTTTTCCCACCTCAATACTATCCATTTACTCAACAAATACCTGAGGGCATAATATATGCTGAGAACTATGCTAACTACTCCAGATACCAAAGAACAAAACATACAAGGCCTCCGGCTCTGGTAGTGGACAGCTGGGTGTGCTTCTCTAACAGTACTACACTATGATTTAACAGGATGTTGATCAAACTCCTTCACTGCTCTCTACAACATTTTCTTCCAACTCTTCCAAACTTATAACAAACCTTACCACACCCCCTCTGAAATATGAATACTTCCTTTGGTAACTCAGCACTCCACTTTACCAACTGAAAGTGTTAACCAGAACTACCTCAGACTTTAGAACTGACTTTGCCACTCCTCTTGGCCTTAGGCATATTTCAAGAACTTTTCACAATCCACAGTAAACCTTCCTGGTTCACAAGCCTAGTCTCAAATGCCTGCTAATTCACCAGCCCTACCCCCACTTTACTAGAAACCCGAATCAGACAGTTTAGGCCCAACAGTGATGTTGGAAAGCAGCTTCAGTGGAGCTCTTTGTGGCCCACAAGCAGACTTTCTGCCTCCCCCTCTCTGCTTCTGTCCTCTGGATTGCTCATTATATCTCTGGATATACCTCTAATTTTATGAAGCGTGTCCCTGAAGATGTGCACAAATAATTTTTGGCAATCGATCTGCTTCCCGTACATAAATCCACTGTATTTTAAGAGATGCTCAGGCTCCACTCTTTTCCATACCTCTCAAATTGTATAAACAGTTAAAAACACTCTCAGGAGTTGTAATTACTGGAATCCTTTGGAATACCAGAGGTGACTTAAAGCAGACATTCACAAACCTGGCTGACCAGAATCACTCAGGGAGCTTTGTAAGGCTCAGAGATTTTAGTTCACCAGGTCCCGCGTGAGGCCTGAAATAAGCATTTCAGGCAGTCCGTACTGTTTCTGACAACTGGTATTTAATTAGTTAACCACCAAACTAAAAAACCTGGTTTACAAACTGGGAAAACTTGGGTTCTTATGGCTTGCTATTAACTAACTACAAGCGGGGCCGCAGAAGCATACTGGTCACGTGAACAGCTCTGGGCCACCTGAAAATAAGGGAGTTAATTAGAGCTGAAAGAAGCCTTCATAAGGAGCCAATCTACAATTCTAGAACCCTCCAAATTTAGTTAAATATCAGAAACTGTACTGGGTTTACTCCAAACAGTGTCATTCTCTAAGCTCTTCTTCCCACCCAAGTCACAAGCCTTAGAAGGGAAGACTCTGCTTGACACCAACACACGCTGGCATCCCTCACCTGGTCTCTGAGCAAAAAAAAAATACATCCTGTCTCTTGCCCTACTGGAACAGCCTTGGATGTGAAAGAGGGAGGTCCCCAACACCTCTACACCTATAAATCCCAACTATTTTATACTAAAAACAAAAATCATCCCGCATAATTCAACGCAGGCCTTGATGGCACCGTCGCCCACACTGTGAGAAACGAAGGTGAAGCTCAACTGGAAGAGCAAGCCCACTTTTTTTTCCCTCGCTGTGCGGAAAAAAAAAAAAAAAGCAGACACTGTCATAAAACAAAGTATGTCAAGATACTGAAACAGGTAAGAATTTAGGCCTGTCTGGAGAAAACACCTGGATATCATTACCCCCCATAGTAGCTCCTGTGCAAAACTCACAAGTAAGGTTATCAGACCCCAGAGGAGTTTATTAAAATGGCCATAAAATTTACCCTTACTATTTTGAGGCAAGTTTTCCAGCCCAAAATACAACCAACAATACTGTCCTAGGGGTCCTAAGCGGCAGGATTTTTCACCTGAGAACTCACTCTAACCCTTCGTGAGGCAGTCTGACCCGTGCCGAGTTTTCTCAGGCACCTTCGAGCCATCCCTCCCACGCCAGGACTACCAGCTCCGGAGGATGCCCAGCTCCACAGTCGGGCGGCCACTCCTCCTTCCCACAAGTCCCGGGCCCGCTCCGCTCGCCCCGGGGGCTCCGCGGCCCCGACCTCCGACCTCCGGCCTCCCGCCACAGAGGACGCCCACGGAGCCGGTCGGGGTGAGGGCCGCACACTCACCTCCTGGAAGTCCGCGGGCATCTCCCCGGACGCTACCGGGGAGCGCCTCACACCCCTCGTCCCCGCGGGCCCTTCCCCACCGGGTCCGGAAAAGCCGCCCCGGCCGGACCCCGCCTCCCCGCGCCGAGGGTCCGGGCCGAGCCCCGCCGCGGCGCTCCCGCTCCCCGTGCCTCCCTCTGGCGGCCGTGGCCGCCGTCCGGGCCACCCTCCTCGGGCCACGCACGCCGTCCCCAGCCCCCCGCGGGTCGCCGCCTCCTCAGAGGGTGACAGCCGCGGCGCCGGGGCCGAGGACGGCCCCTCCTCCAGCTCCTCCTCACCCCCGGAGTAGACGGGGCGGGGGGGTGGGGGTGGGCTTCCTTACCGGGCTGCAGAACATGGCGAGGCCCGTCTCGGCACGGCCTCCGCCACCCCTCGAGGCGCCCAGCCCGGGCTGGCGGGGGGCAGCGCCTGGGCCGCTGGAGCGTCTCGACCGGCTGCGCCTCCGCCACCGCCTTCTCACAACCACAACAACATGGCGGCACCAGCCACACAGAGCGCGCTCCCGACGCCGAGCCGGGCCGCGAGCGGGGACGCGCGCGCACGCTCCGGCCCTCTGCCGGCGGTCGGGGCAAGGGGCGTGGTCTGGGGCGGTAGACACGCCCCGGTGGTGGGCGGGGCTGCACATCAGCCGAACGCCGGCGGCGGGCGAGGGGTTAGCTGGGCCGGTCCAGCTGGAAAAGAGTCTGCGAATGGGCGAGGAAATCAACGTTTGGGCGAGGCATCTTTTCCTAGCTCTACGGCCAAGGGCAAGACAATGCTCGAACAGTGGTAGTATCTTTCACCTGTAATTGTGCTCAGAATAAAACTAATTTAATATAATGCAAGTAAATATAGCGTGCTCAAGGTTCTACTCAGAATACAATTTCACACTGCTTCCACCAAAGCTCAGGTAAAAGAAGTCTTTTCAAACAAGCAAAAAAAAAAAAAAAAAATTTGTAACGCGTTCAGTTCAGTCGCTCAGTCCTGTCCGACTTGCAGAACAAATCTCAGACCAGGACCGAGTTCCCTCAGGCCCTGACAGATGCACCTGTAAGATTAGCATTTTAACGTTTTGTCTTTGACTTTTCTGGAAAATGGCTGAATCAGTCAAATGAAATCTATCCTTGCATCTGTTGTAGTGTTTTTATCCACAGCACTCTGCAATTATTTATCCTTTTTTTTTTAAAATGTTTGTTGTCTTTCTATCACATTCTTAAGTAAAAGCTATTTGAAGATAAAGGTCTTCTTTGGTTTGTTCATTACTTTATCCCCTGCACCTAGAACTGCTCATGACAAATAGCGGGAAATTTTCTTGAATAGCTAATTTCAATACAACACATCCAATTTAATCTTCACAGCTTAAATGGGTAGATACTGTTATTATCACCATTTTACAGCTGAAGAAACTGCAGTCTAGGATAAGATACACTAAAATTTTTTTAAGAAGCAAACCCAATCCTACTGATAACAAAAACTCCTCTCCCCACCAAGCTGTACTGCCAACTTTGTGGCATCATTGCCTGAAATAAAATCCCAGGTAAGAAATTACATTAGAGTTCAAAGTTAGGAAAGGCTTTGCTTTACTCCGTCAGCTAAAAAAAGAAAAAAATTCTCACAACCTAAAAACTGAGAATTATGTTTCATTCGGCCAACATACGGAGGACTTAAGCGCGAGAGTCAACCTCTGATAGTTCTGAGGGACTGTTCTAAAGAGGTAAGGGAGGAGCCGAATATATAGGAATTTTTACACCAAAAATCAGGTAGTGAGAACATCGTAAGATCACTGTTAATTTAAGAAAAAAGCCGACATCTCAAGTTAATGAATTTAGCACTTTTTTATGTATGGGAAGATGCAAGCCGTCTGGACTCATTGAAATCATTCCTTCAAAACGCACCATAACTTTTGGCGCTAGTATTGTAGATTTTGCACCCCGAATCCCATCAAGGTGCAGCTTAGGGGAGGCAGCTGCCAATTGTTGATGGCTAGACGGTCACAATATCCCTTGTTACTGATATAGCAGGATATTCTCTGTCTACAAGACACAGACACAGGTGCCCTTCATTTCTGATCATTAGTATTAGGCAGATGATCCTGTATCTTTTTACCTTGGCTTTTAGAAAACCCAATGCCAATTGTGAAGTTCAATGGTGGTCTACTGTTGGCCCCTCAAATCCATGTATTAATAATGACTTTTCCTCCTGCCTCAACTCTGCAATTTTACTTAGATTTCTGCTATCCAATTTTCCCTTTCCTGTTATATGACTATATAGCCTTTAAGGAATGAGAGAGGAAATAGTAAATACTAATGAACAAACAAAAAAATGCTTTTCCCACCTGTTTCTCCTGTTGTCCAATAAAATAAGGTTCCCGTCAAGTTCGTTCCTCGGAGCCTACGTTCTTCTACCTAGGCCTCTGCTCAGGCCAAGACTGAAGGCTCGGGTTCTAGAGCTAGTGTTCTCTTATTGGATGGAAACTAGCACCTGACTCCAGGACGGCCCACCCATAGGCTGGCTAACTCCCATGGGGTAGCTCATGGCCGATACTCAGCCAATAGAGTGTTAGCGTTCACTCAGCCGCTCTCACAGTCACCAAGAATCCGAAAGTAGAGGGTCAACATTTGGCATAGCACGTGGACCAGTTTTTCGGCAAGAGTATCGCCGTGTGCCGCCTGGCGTGCTTCAGTCCATGGGCACGAAGTCCATGTCCGCTAAGAGTCGGACACGACTGAGCGACTTCACTTTCACTTTTCACTTTCATGCATTGGAGAAGGAAATGGCCACCCACTCCATTGTTCTTGCCTGGAGAATCCCAGGGACCGGGGAGCCTGGTGGGCTGCCCGTCAATGGAGTCGCACAGAGTCGGACACGACTGAAGCGACTTAGCAGCAGCAGCAGCAGCAGCAGCAAGGAATCCTCAACTAGTCTATAGGACGTAGGAGAAATGTGTGCACTTTGAGTCACTATTTGCGTGTCCTCATTCTCATGGATTGAACTTTAAGATGTGCTCATGCTGTACGAATGCTTGACATGTAGATCTAATGTGATCTTAGCAGAGCTGTGACCAGGTATTGTTATGCTCCCTTTTTACTCACGAGGAGGTATAAATCAGGATTTGAACTCCGACGATTTGATTCTAGAGTGTGCTTTTAAACTCCATTCTTCACCTCATTCCCACTACCACCCACCTTCTTACTATTAAGGCAGCAGGCCTTAGTAAATTGTCTCCAAATAAAAAAGAGAAAACTGCTGTGTGCCCTCGAAAAAACACTTCAAGGAGTAGAGCCTAAGAAGAAACAATGGAAAGGAAGCTGCTCTGAGTCTAAGGACTTAACATTTGAATCTTGGTGCATCTGTATACGCGTTTCTAGCTTCCTTTTTCTCTGCCTCGGTTTTCTCATCAGCTCCACGGGGTCCCAATCATCACTTTGCTCACCTCACTTGGTGTGTAAGGATTCTTTAAAGTAATCACTTTGAAAACTTTGTAACTTATGAAAACCCAAACAAATGGGTGGGATTTACTGTGGGCTTCAGCTGACAATACTTTGTGAGGTAATTCAAGAAAAGAGAAAGTCGATCCAGGCTCAGTCACAGCTTTTCAACTGCCCTATTTCTCATGTGAGGGGCCCCTTGCTACCCCACCTGACCTTCCTCCCCTCCTCCTGCTACCCTTTCAGCCTCTTTTCCCTGCTGCTATCTTTAAAGCTGAAAATGTTCTTCCAGCTGCTCAGTGACTCTTTGAAGTAGTCTAAGAACAGATGGAAAGATTGATTGATGGAGGCTTCCCGGGGTCACACAGGGTCCCTGGAAAGCAGAAATCCCTCAACCCCCTAAAATGTGGCCTTCCCAACGCTAGGTCCTGCTGCTTAATGATAAAAGTCACTTCCCCTTCAGTGAGCGCTTTGAGAAGATTATCCCCAAACTCTCATAACCCTTCAGCATCTCATTGGCCTCCATACCCAGCTAGCAGACAGAGGTAACTGCAGCTTTCAGATTTTGAGGAACTACTTGCTCAGGATCAGATAGAAACTAGAATTGAACCCAAATTTCTGTAATTCAACATCTTCAAGGATTTTCCAGGAAGCATACTACATCCCTACTGCTGGAGTTAGGTTAGCTCAACTCTAATTCAGCATAGACCAGTTGTTCTCCAAGTGTGGTCCATGGGTTCTCAGGAGCCCTGAAACTTGTTCAGGGACCCAGATGGGTTAAAACTGTTTTCATAATAAAGCTAAGAACTCATTTACCTTTTTTACCGTGTTGACACATGCACTGATGGTGCAAAAGCAGAGGTGGTAAAATTGCTGGCACAATTTAAGATAGTGACACCATTCATACTGGTTGCCATCATATTTTTCATGAGTGTACTGGTGGTGAACTGGTAAACACTGATAGTAAACAAAATACCGATTTCACTTAAGAATGTCCTTGACAAAGCAGTTTAAAAAGCACAAAAACAAAACTTCAATATTATTAACTCTAGACCTTCGACTACAAGTCTTTTTAACATTATGATGAATAAAAAATATGCACAAAGCACCTTTTTCCACTTTCTTTTTGAGGTGAAATTCATGTAACATAAAAAACATTTTAAAGTGAACAGTTTAGTAGCATTTAGTACATTCACAATATTGTGCAGCTGCCACCACGATTCAGTTCTAAAACACTTCACATCACTCTAAAATGAGACTCCATACCTCTTAAGCTGCTAATTCCCACACATAAAGCACTTTTGCTAGGCGCAGAAGTAGGATGGTTGTCTCAACGGAAAGCACCTCTGCAATGAGTTGCACTGATCTAGCCTCATTTTTAGGGGAAAAAAGAAAGATTTTTTAAAAAACAAATTACTTTTACTTTATGTGCAAGGCTGGCTTCCCTAGTAGTTCAGCTGGTAAAGAATCCACCTGCAATGCAGGAGACCACGGTTCAATTCCTGGGTTGGGAAAATCCACTGGAGAAGGGATAGGCTACCCATCCCAGTATTCTTGGGCTTCCCTGATGGCTCAGCTGGTAAAGAATCCGCCTGCAACGCAGGAGACCTGGATTCAATCCCTGGGTTGAGACGATCTCCTGGAGAAGGGAATGGCTATCCACTCCAGTATTCTGGCCTGGAGAATTCCGTGAACTATATAGTCCATGGGGTCACAAAGAGTCAGACACAACTGAGTGACTTTCATTTTATGTGAAAGGAATGGTCAAACATGCGAAATACAGTTATTCAGACTTGGATATTTGGCAAACGTTTTCTCAAAAATGTATAAAACGGGTTTGTCCCGTTAAGTAAAATAGTTGATGATATTTGTTGTCAGTGACAAAACTGCAGCTTCATTGGAATTTTGGAAAACTTGAATGTCCCACCATGTACTTGATGTCCTAATGTCTTTTCTGCTTAGATGGGCAGTAATATTAACAAAAGTGAACTTTTGATATTGCATAATACACTATGCCTACACTTGGAAGAGCTGCATAACCCAGTGAACCAATATCTTCCACATGACCAATGCATAATGTTACCCAATCATGCATGAATAAAAGATCTATCCAAAGTACAGGACAAACCAATAGAGTTTAGTGTGACTGAGTATAAAAGTTTCATTCAGATGAATTTATGCAACAAAACTTTAAGAAACTACCTCTTCTCAAGTTTTAGTGTAGTATCAAAAAAAGAATATCCACAACCATCTGAACTGTATGAGACTGGACAGTCTTCATGTATTTCAACAAAAACAAACTGACATAGACTGAATGCACAAGCAGATAGGAGAATATAGAATTCCTCTCTTAAGTCAAACCTTAATAAGACCTGCAAATGTGTAAAGCAATGCCATTCTCCTCACTAAATTTTTCATTCTGGAACACAGTAGTTTTTAATGAAAATATGTATTTTATATTACCATGTCTTGGGTTTGTAATATTATTTTTAAATCATGTATCTTTTAATAAATGACAAATAATTTAATATCTTGTTTTAATTCTTAACAAGGTAAATATCAATTGACATAACCATAACTAAAGCTATTCAAGGTCCTCAATAACTTTTAAAATATTATTTATTTATTTAGCTGTGCCAGGTCTTAGCTGTGGCATACAGAATGGTCAATCTGTAGTTGCTGCATATGGGATCTAGTTCCCTAGACCAGGAATCAAACCCAGGACCCCTGCATTGGGGGCGCAGAGTCTTAGCACTGGACCATCAGGGAAACCCCAGGGTCCTCAATAATTTTTAAGGAAACCAACAAGGTTGAGAACCACTGCCATTTTCACTGGAATTTCTCAACTGCAAAGACATCTTTAGTCGGTACGTGAATTTTTTAACTTAAATAGTTATGTTTAATATATATGTGGAAAACATAGCAGATCAAACTCAGCATAACAGGTATCTTTGCTTAGGATGAGGGTAAGTTTATTTATGTAAAGTGAGGAACTGATTTAAAGAAAAATGTAGGGACATCCCTGGTGGTCCTGTGGATAAGAATCTACCTTGCAATGCAAGGGACTCAGGTTCAGTCCCTGGTCAAGGAATTCAGGTCTCACATGCCACGAGAGGCAACTAAGCCCTCATGCCTCAACTACTGAGCCAGAGAGGGAAGACCTGGCAAAGCCAAATAAATAAATACTGAAGGAGAAAAAGAAAGAAAAATGTGACATAGATGTTAATCAAATCTGATGATGTCAAAAATTCATGAGGATAGCGTTCAAATGACTGGTCGTTGGGAAACACTGAAATAGTGATAGAGTTTTTAACGAGGGCAGGCCTGCCACCATACCTTACCATGTGGGTGATGTCATATGGAAAATGAACTATGGTGGGAGTTAAATAAATGAGCAGGTGTATTGATGTGCTCCAGTCCTCCTCCCAACAGAGCAGTGCTGGGAAGGCCTGCTGCAACAGGAAGTCGGAGGCCTGGATTCCTGACCCAGCTGAGCCACTGACGCACTGTCTGACCTGACCCCACCCCCAGGGCCTCAGTTTTCTCATCCAGAAAATGACAGAGCAGCATGTCACCCTCTCTGTGGAGCCTCCCAGTCCTCCCAGCCATCCTCTGATTAAAGGAGTCACCTTCTCCTTGTTTAATTATGGCTTCAGAGAATCACAGAATTGCAGCTGGAAAGGATTCAAGAGCTCCAAGTCTCCCTGGCAAGCCCCTCCTGTGCTCCCCCACCCCATTAATTTCACAAATGAGGGAACTGAGGCCCAGAGAGGTTAAAAAGCCCGCTGGGGGGGCTGTGTGGGGGGCTGTCAACAGGTAATGCCCCAGGGTCCAGTGGGGAAATGTGAGTGCTTTCTCTACACTCTGATGAATGAGCTAGATGTTTGGTAGCATAGACACCACTTAGGTTTTAATAAATACCGCACAACTCTGCTGGGGATGTGAATCCCACTTCAGCCTAAGAAAATCAATGCGGCTGGTCAGGAACACTGTGTTAATCAGACTGATGGATCGCTTCGTGTTACTAACTAAATCCACCTTGAAAAGGCCAATTGCCCCTTCTAAATTCCCCCCAGGGAAGGCAGAGGTGAAATTGGCAAGGAGAGGATAGAAGGGGGCATGGGGAAGGGAACCATAGGAGAGGAGGGGCACCTTCCCTCCGGCTCCTCTCCATCCCTCCTCCTCTCCCTACCATCTCGGCTGTAAGACGACACACCTCCCTCAGTGCCCGGCTTGCTCTGCCCAAAGCTTCCCCGCAGCTTGGGCCAACTCAAAGCCACAAATAGAACCAGAATCCACTGAAAATAGCTCCTCCTCCCTTCTGCCCAGAGTTTCCAAGTGCAGCCAGGGAGGCCCTGCCCCCACCAGCCACAGGCCCCAAGCAGGGAACTCAGGTGGAGGGACACTCTGACCACGGCCAGGGACCATCTCAGGAGCAACAGTCCCAGTAATAGCTGACCCTTATTAAGTGCTGGCTCCCTGCCAGCCCTGCAGGGAGCTCTAGCTGTCAGCAACCCAACAAGGAAGCGCCAGGAGATCAACCCCATCATGCACACGAGGCTCTGAGAGTTGAGGAGCTCGCCCAGAGCCACAGAGCCAGAGAAGGGGGAGCAGGGGTCCACGTGGTTAACCACGGAGCTGCCTGTATGCCTCTCTCCACGCAGCAAACATCAGCTCGCCCCAGCTTCCTGAGGCTGTGGCAGCTCAAGCTAGGCAGACCTTCCCTTGCCAGCCGGGGAAACTGAGACCCGGGGAGAGGCAAGTCTTGCCCAAAGGCACTTGGTAAACAAGTAAATCAAGTACCCAGGTCTCTCAGCTCAGAGGCCAATGGTTTTCACAAAGGTTGGAGCAAACAGAGACTCCCTTGTTCCTTTTATGTAAAAGCCCCATTGGTCTTTTCTTTTATCCCTAACATTTCAGCCTCCTCCTACTTCCCACCAGAGCAGAAAGCCTGCCCCTAAACATTCTCTGACAGCCAGGCATCCTGAGATTACCTCTTCTTCCCCCTCTGCTCAGGGTGTTTAATGTTCTAGGGGAAGAGAGCAAACAGCAGCGCATAAATCATGGGTGACATAGGCTGAGTTTCTCCTTTGCTGAGAATGAAGCAGACGGGACCCAGCAAGGGAAGAGAATTAGCAGGGATTTGCTGGCTCATTTAAATTCAAGGTCCAAAAGACACACATTTCTCCTACCCCTGAGAGTTAGATAAATTTTCCTCTGCCCCGAGATCCCATTTGTTATAAAATAATTCTCCGAAACAGTCTTCGCCTCCAAGGTGATGACAAGAAAGACGAGAATAAGGCTGGGAAAGCTCTGCTGGAAAGGAATTAGGTTATTTAAGACGTGGTCTAAGGGTATGAAAAAGAATCTCTCACCCAGTGTCAAAAAATTTCGGTTCCATTCCCAGACCTGCTAAAGAGTCTGCCAAGCTGCCTCAGTTTATCCAATGTGTCTGAGAAGCAAAAAGCATACACACTCAATCTTTTTTTTAATTTGGCAGCTCTCATGGCATGCAGGATCTTAGTTCCCCAAGCAGGGACCGAACCTGTGCCCCTGATGTTGGAAGCACAGTCTCACCACCAGACCACCAGGGAAGTCCTCACAGCAGATCGTCTTGTTTGTTAGCAATGCTTGTTGAGTACCCCGTTTGTCTAGCATGATGCCAAGCTCTGCAGATGCAACACTGAACAAGACAAAACCAGTCCCTGCTCTCCAGGGATTTACATAGTCTGATTGACACAACAAAGTCAACAGAATGCAAATAAGTACTCTGATGGAGAAGATACAGGATTTACGGTAGCAGGTAAGTAGAGAACCCACCCCACTCTTAGGGGAGTCCAGGTAACCTTGATACAGAGACTGGAAAGAAAGGAAGGAATTAATTGGGTGAAAGTCAAGAGAAAGGATGGCTTGGGAACAGGGAACAGCACATACAAAGACCCAGAGGCAAAAGAGAGCCAACCTGTTCGCGGAACCACCCAACTGGAGCAAGTATAGGTTTATTTGGGCATCTTTCTGTGCGGCAGGCTTACCCTTTTAAGATTAAAATCATGCCGAAGCTCTATGACTTCATGTTGTGTTAATAATAGATTGCAGACTAGATTCCTTAATGGTTGAATTCTTTTAATATTACAAATTCCTTCATCAGCACCTCTAGGAAATAATCAACCCTGTTCCAGCAAGTCTCTGGATGCTCACAAACCCTTTCATTGGATGTATGCCATCTATCTCTCCGAGTCCTACATTCTTGACTTTTTAAGGTTGAGTCTTCCAGGACATGACCCACTCCATCCTTCTTCATCAGGGCATACATGGCATAAGGCCAGCCGGTGTGATCTGGGGATCTTGCTCTGACAGGGAAATTACAGACATATCCAATCAGAGAGAAAAAACTCATCCTGCGCCCCTAGTCCAATGGCAATGGAAGATTACCAGCGAATATCTCTCTGGGAAATGTGATTCTAAAGGCAGAAAACAGAAGATCGGAGATGCAGCTAGAATGAGTCTTTGCTTTCCACCAATGAGGCTGGGTGACTTACAGTGTCCAGGTCAGCTGTCAACCCCAGGTGACTGGCCTTTAGCTTCTGAGGAATGGTATTATGTAGCCAACATCAAAGCAAATGGAACAAAACCAAAGTTTCCCAACTGAATAAATTTGGGACATGCTGAGTTCAACAAAGGTAGGCAGGTTATTTTCTTCACTGCAGAACTTTTCAGGGCCTTGATATGCTGATATACATAGTGGTCTTTTAAGTAGAGATTATTATGGAGTTTTCAGAGTTTCCAGAACTCTTTTGAGCTGAGGACATGTGTCCCTGTTTCTGGGAGCTAGGTTCCCTGGAATCCACTATGGGAAATTATCTCATTAACTATCTCATGCTCGTGTAGCGTTTTGTCCTTACATATAAGGAAATCCAATCTATACATTTTGGATGGACGAATGGATGGATACCTCGACCATTTCCTTGTGTGACCTCAAGTATATGACATCCTCCCCTTCTTTGAGCCTCAATTTTATCCTCTACAACAGGAGCCAGCAAACTTTTTCTGAAAAGGACCAGACTGAAAATATCTTACACTTTGTAAACCACATACATCTCTGGCATATTCTCTCCTTTTATCTTTTTTCCTTTCTTTGACCAAGCCTTTTAAATGTATTGATGGAGGGACTTCCCTGGTGGTCCAGTGGCTAAGATTCCATACTCCCGTTGCAGGGGACTGGGTTTGATCCCTGATTCAGGGAGCTAGATCCCACATGCCGCAGCTAAATAAGATCCCACATACTGTAACAAAGATGGAAGACCTGGCACAGCCACATAAATAAATATTTTAAAAATTGTTTTGGGTTCTTGGCTCAGAAACAGATCCATCAGATACACCCAACTGATGCTTGCCAGAGGTGTAAAAGCAACTCAGTAGGAGAAACATAGTCTTTTAAACAAATGTTGCTGGAGCAATTGGACATCCATAGACCAAAAAAAAGAACATCGGCCTAAGCCATACACCATGTATAAAAATTAACTCAAAATTGATCAAGGATTTAAATATAACATACAAGACCATAAGATTTTTAGAAAAAAAAAGAAAAAAGAGAGAGATCTAGGGTTAGGCAAAATGTTTTTTAGACTTGACACCCCGAGCATCATGACACACTATGAAAAGCTGATAAGTTGGACCACCTCAGAAGTAAAACCTTAGACTCTGTGAAAGACCCTGGGACTTCTCCGGTGGTCCAGTGGTTAAGACTTTGTGCTTTCACTGCAGGGGGCTCTGGTTACTCCCTGGTCCAGGAACTAAGATCCCACATACCACATGGCATGGCAAAAAAACCTCAACAACTCAGCAGTAAAAAATCAAATAATTCAATTAGAAAATGGGCTAAAGACATGAACAGACGCTTCACTGAAGAGAGTACACAGATGGCAAATAAGCACAGGAAAAGACGTCCCACGTTGTTAGTCATTACGGAAATGCAAATTGAAACCATATAAGGTATAACAATAAACCTACCCGAATGGCTAAAATAAAAAACAACAAAAACACCAAGGGCTGGCGAGGAAGCAGAGGAACTGTATCACTTATTCACTGCTGGTGGGAGTGTAAAATTACAGTCACTCTGGGAAAAAAGTGTGGCAATTTCTTACAAAACCATGTGTACACTTACCAATACCCAGCAGATATGTTCTTGGGCATTTGTTGTAGAGAACTGAAAACTTATGTTCACACAAAAACCTGTACTTGATTGTCCATAACAGCTTTATTCACAGTAGACCCAAACTGGAAACAAGCCAAGTGTCCTTCAGTGGCTGAATGTAAAACAAACTCTGGCATATCCATACCATGGAATACTATTTACTAATAAAAAAGGGAGGAGCTATTGACGCCTGCAATAACTTCATGGGATATCAAGGGAATAATGCTGGATGAAAAAAGCCAACCTTAAAAGGCTACTTACAGGATATATATATATATATATATATATATATATATATATATAAAACATTCTTGCAATAACAAAATTGTAGAAATGAGGATACATTAGTGGTTGACAGGGGTTAGGGAAATAAAAAATTATTTAAGAAAATGTTTTTAATATATATTTTATTTATTTATTTGGCTGCACTGGGTCTTAGTTGTAGCACGCAGGATCTTTAGTTGAGAATCTTTGATCTTCTTTGTGCCATGCAGAATCTAGTTCCCTGACCAGGGATCAAACCCCAGCCTCCTGCTTTGTGAGCACAGAATCCTAGCCACTATACCACCAAGTTCCACTCTTCTATATCTTGACAGTAATGGTAATCAAACAAATCTACACAGACGCTTACTCCTTGGAAGGAAAGTTATGACCAACCTAGGCAGCATATTAAAAAGCAGAGACATTACTTCGCCAACAAAGGTCCGTCTAGTCAAGGCTATGTATGGATAGTCATGTATGGATGTGAGAGTTGGACTATAAAGAAAGCTGAGGGCCGAAGAATTGATGCTTTTGAACTGTGGTGTTGGAGAAGACTATTGAGAGTCCCTTGGACTGCAAGGAAATCCAACCAGTCCAACCTAAAGGAGATCAGTCCTGGGTGTTCATTGGAAGGACTGATGCTGAAGCCCAAACTCCAGTACTTTGGCCACCTCATTCGAAGAGTTGACTCATTGGAAAAGACCCTGATCTTGGGAGGGATTGAGGGCAGGAGAAGGGGACGACAGAGGATGAGATGGCTGGATGGCATCACCGACTCGATGGACATGAGTTTGAGTGAACTCGGGGAGTTAGTGATGAACAGGGAGGCCTGGCATGCTGCGATTCATGGGGTCACAGAGTCGGGCACTACTGAGTGACTGAAGTGAACTGAACTGACACACACACACACACCCCCAAATGCGTGTAAAACATGAAATTTAGATAAGTGGGTGGACTTATCTGAGATATGGTACTATAATTATATAGGGGGAAATTGGCAAAAGACAAGGAGCCGTTTCTTACAACTGCATGTGAATCTGCAATTATCTCAAAATAAATGTGGTGGGTTTTTTTTTTTTAATTCCTTTGAGTTCTTGGCCCAAGATGGTTCTTTTGAGGTGTAATGGTGCATTTAGCTTTGTAACCTTTAGCAGATAACCTTTAGCAGAGCCTGTATGTCAGGTACTGGGCTAAGTGCTCTCCATAGATGACCTCTTTTAATAGAACCTTCCCTGGTGAGCCAGTGGCTAAGACTCTGCACTCCCAATGTAGGGTGCCCAGGTTTGATCCCTGGTCAGGGAACTAGATTTCACATGCTGCAACTAAAAGAAACTGCATGCCGCAACTAAGACCCATGAAGGCAAATAAATAAATAGTTTTTTAAAAAAAGAACCTGATGAAGTCAGAAACACTGTTATCATATCTTCATTTAATAGATGAGGGAACTGAGGCTTATCAAAGTCAAGTTATTTGCCCAAATCTATATAGTGATTAGGCTTCCCTGGTAACTCAGCTGGTAAAGAATCCACCTGCAATGCAGGAGACCCCAGTTTGATTCCTGAGTTGGAAAGATCCACTGGAGAAGGGACAGGCAACCCACTCCAGTATTCTGGCCTGGAGAATTCCATGGACTGTATAGTTCATGGGGTCAAGAAGAGTTGGACACGACTGAGCAACTTTCACTCACACGTATAATGATTAAGAGCCAGGGGCAAAATCAGAGTCTCTGATCCCAAGAACCACACCCTCAACCTCTGCACAAGTCCTCTTTGATTAGATGCCACGTGTCATTGGTCTTTGGCTTGGTCTGACCTTCAACCTGGGACAAAAGGCTAGATCTTTCCTTTTAGTGGCTTCCGGGCATGGCAGTACTACAGTGGAAGGAACACGAGATCCTTCCACTAGATTCCCTGAGACCATTCCACTTTCCAAGACTGAGTCTCAGTCCCAATACCATCACTTGCATGCCGCATGGCCTTAGAAACATCACTTGGGTCTGAGGTTCCTCCCCCTCAAATCAGAGCTTGTAATTCCAGCCCTGTCGGTGGATCAAATGAAGTAATACATTTCAAAGGGCTTGGGCCACTCCAAAGGGGGCAGTTATTATTAATAACAGGGCACCATGAAATAAATTCTAAATATAGGCCACTTGCTCATATTTATCTTCTGGCTTGACGGTAAATGTTCTAAGGGCATGGGCTGAGTTTTAACTTTTATTTTCTCCTAACCTCCCCTTATAAAGTACTCACAAAAATAGCAGGTTTCTAAAAATCCTTTTTAACAGCTATGTCGGTAGAAATGTGATCAGAATGCAAAATGAAAAGTGACAAGTTGAGGGTAAAAATGAAGAACGCTGTTCTTTAACTGCACTCTTCTTATAAATTGTGAAGAGTACAGAGAATAGAAAAACTGGCTTCTGAATATCCTGCCTTAAAACCCCAGGTAACTCTTTGTTTTCAGTTTTGGAAGTTTGGGTTCTATCTTTTTAAGGGCATGGAAGAATGTGAAATTTGCAAAGCCCTTTGAGGTACAGGATGTTCTTGCTATTTATACCAACCAGGATCTGTGGCTGTTTTTTGGGCAAGGTTTTTCCACATAAAATCAACCCCCCCCCTTTCCCAGTTATGACAACCTTGAAAACTCACAAACAAATTCCTCAGCTTTATTACTAATGCCAATAACATGGACTTTTAAAACTGCCTTTCATCTCAACATCTTGAGCAATGTTGCAAACAGTAATTAAACTTCAACACCCTGGTGAAGGAGGCATTAATTATTCAACCCACTTTCCAAACAGGTAAACCCAGAGTTACAAATTAGAAGTCTGGCCATGGGTCACCAGGGATAGAAATAGAGATGAGAACAAAATTAAGAATTCTAGGCCTCTCAGATCTTACATTCAACAAGGTGTGCTCAGTAAGAGGCTGTGGAGATGCCGTCTCAGTGCCCAGTGGAAGAACAGGGCAGATTCAATGATACTTAAAGTGAAGTGCTGGGTGTGGGGGGGTTGTGGCAGGGAGGACTTAAAACCATTCCCTGGCAGTCCAGTGGTTAAGACTCTGAGCTTCTACTGCAAGTCGTGCAGGTTTAATCCTGGTGGGGGGAACTGACATCCTGCATGCCATGTGGCAGAGCCAAAAACAAAAAAAAACTACTTAGAAAAGAAAATAAATGTATTTGATCCGTAAAACACGAAGGTAAAGAAGAGTGTGATTAAAATGTGGGCTATAGTTCCCTGACTAGGTATTGAACCCAGGCATTGGGAGCCTGGAATCTCAGCCACTTGAGCACCAGGTAAGTCCCTGTGTCCGGTTTTTGACTATTACGAACCTTCTTGTACATGTTGTTAGGTGGACCTAAGCATTTATTTCTATGGGAGTATATGGGTTCCCCTGGTGGCTCAGCAGTAAAGAATCCACCTGCCAATGCAGCAGTTCTGGGTTCAGTCCCTGGTTCAGGAAGATATCCTGGAGAAGGAAATGGCAACCCACTCCACTATTCTTGCCTGGGAAATCCCATGGACAAAGGAGCATGGTGGGCTACAAAGTTGCACAGAGTCAGACACGACTTAGTGGCCAAACAACCACAACTACAACGTGGAGGAGAAGAGTTTTGGTCCTAGGGTAATCGAATGTTTGGCTTTGGAGAGATATTCCCAGCAAGTTTTCCAAAGTGGTTGCTATAATCAACTTACTTACCAGTGTGTGAGAGAGTCCCAGTAGAAGTATAAAATTTTATGTGTCACTGAATTCTGTTTGAAATTTTATTTATTCCTTTATTGGCCGTGCTGTGTCTTTGGAGCTGTGCGGACTTTTCTCTAGTTGCGTTGAGAAGGGCCTGCTCTCCAGTCCTGATGTGTGCGCTTCCCGTTGCAGTGGGTTCTCTTGTTGTGGCGTCCTGTCTCCAGGGACGCAAGAGCTTCAGTAGCTGCGGGGCGAGGGCTCAGCAGTTGCAGTTCCAGGGCTCTAGAGCGCAAGCCCAATGGTTGTGACGCACAGGCTTCATTTCTCCACGGCATGTGGGATCTTCCTGGACCAGGGATCAAACCCGTGTCTCCTGCATCAGCAGGCGGCTTCTTTACCACTGAGCCACTAAGGGAGTCCCTATGTGTCACTAGACCCTAAAAAGTGATGGCGTGCAAGTCCAGCTAAGATCTGTCCGTGCTTCAGAATCCTCATTTCAAAGTGTTTTCCGGTTCCGATCCCAAAGTGGAGAAAGCACCTAAAAGAGTCTCAAAGGCTGTTGGACAGGAAGGTGACGTCACTTGTCAGGAAGTTTAGTAACTAGAATTGTCATCTCCTTGGGTGACTTTGAGTCAGTCACCACTCTGGACCTCGGTTCCTGTCTCTGGAAGTGAAGCAGATGGATGGGACCATTTCTAAAGTTTCTTTTTGCTTCAAAGGCAGTGATTCCAAGATGAAAAAATGTTGATGCTGTAATGTTTAGTGAAAAGGCAGAAATAGAATGCTCCGTGACTGGGGAAAGTATACTTGCCCAAAGGCATAGACTGGAGAAAAATATACAATGCTTATATTGTTAGGTTGTTGCATATTTATTTTTCTGTTTTTAACATTATTTTAAAAATTTTGCAGCTGTATGGGTTTTTTAATATTCATCTATTAAGAATATTCATCTATACAAATATATGTGACATATTAACAGTACTTGACAATATTATTAATATCTCATATTAATACATGAATTGTTTTTCTCCTTTTAGATATTACATAAGACCCGAGGCTTAATTCCCTCTGAATAAACTCTAGACTCAAATTTATTAGACACTTTGAAGTCTCATAATATTTATTTAACAAATACTTACTGAGCACCTTCTCTGTGCCAGGCACAGTGCTTTGCCCTGAGGGAACGAACAGGGATGAACTAGAGATGGTCTTTAATATCTAGGAATTTACCACCTGCTGCAGGAACAAGCTCATAAACAAATGGGAACCGGGCAATGTGCTAAGGTTTATTTTAGGCAACTTGTGAGCTTACCTCTCTCACTAGGTTTGGGCAAGTAAGGAAAGCTTCCTGGAGGAGAGGACCCTCAGCTGACACCTGAAAGACGATTTAAAGTAAGCCAGGTAATAGGGAAACAGAAGCAGAGGCCAGCTGGAGCATAGGTGTGGGAGCATCACGGAGTGGCGGGAGTCTCAGTGGTGAGGGGTCATGGGACACAGTGAGACAAGGGTGAAGAGGCTTGAATTTTCCACACGGGGTCCTTGAACTGCCAGAGGAAGCGTCTGAAAAATACGAAGCCAATATACGGTCCCTGGCGGTCCAGTAGTTAGGATTCCGTGCTCTCACTGCTGGGGCCAGTTCGATCCCTGCTTTGCTTGGAGAACTAGGATCTCACAAGTCTTGCAATGCAGCCAAAAAAGAGAGAGAGAGAGAGAAGCCAAGGAGTGACACAGTCAGATGGGGGCTAACCTGTAACTATTCAGCCCTGTCCCCAGGTCCCCGGGACACCTGACCATAAGCTGAGATATCGCCAGATGTGGATAAACTGGGCTGCCTTTGTGCCCTGCCGGCATTGCTCTGGGTTTTGGTCAGGGAGCTAGAAGACTTGTCAAAAAGTAAGTCGTATGGGGCCTGCGGGCCTTTTTGACAACCAAGAGCAAGGTTTGAGCCCTGGAGGGGTGGCTGAGGGTCCCCGCCGTGAGGGATGCACAGTAGGTGTGTGGGTGGTGGCCAGAAGGGTGAGAGAATGACGAATTCATCCCAACAGAGTCGGAGAGTTGTCAGTGGGCCTCAGTGGAGGAAACCAGACCCAGGGAGCAGGGAGCAGAGACCCACTGTGGCATGCTGTCTATAGCCAGGGGGGACAGCAGGCAGGCTGCTAGAGGAAAGGAGACAGCCCTTTCCCTGGGTCCCTCTCACTATCTCTGCAAAGGCTCCTCTATGCCTGGTCACTGGCGGGCCGCCTCAGCTGAGCACTCAATCCTCAGTGGAGCTGAGCGCATGTCCGTCAGAATCACAGGGTGCAGCTGGAAGCAGGGCAGCCTTCCCGGTTTGGCTGATGACATCTTGATCAAGTTCTCAAGCCTGCGGTCAGCCCCTGACAGCTTCTCTGGGCAGGGGTTCATCTTGGGCAGCTCCTGCACCTGCCTGCCCACCCAGGGCACAGCAGCTGGCAGACCACAGCCTCCTGCCAAGAAAGGCCTGGAACTCACTAGGTCTCAAGAGGCTTGACTTTCAGCCTCGAGAGCAGTGTCCTCTGAGCACGGCCCTCAATCACCAGATGGCAGGCCAATTTCAAGATAAAAAAAACTTGCTTTCATTTTCACATGCTGTCTAAAAAAGTATAAAGACTTACAGCTACATTTCAGACTAACTAAAATCTTTATCCTGGGTTCCCCCAAGATAGAGTCTGATATAAAGGCTTCTGCATGGAAAGTTTATAAAGGAGCAGGAGCCAGGGGGAGGTGGGCCAAGGGTGAACCTGATATGGGTGATTCATGACTCCTTGGGATCGTCAGAGACGCCTTAGGAAATATATCTGGGAAGCAACCCCTCTGAGGAATAAAGAGGGAAGTATCTGATCATCAGCTCTGAGTCCCATTGGTCAAGGATTGCCTCGCAAGCATTAACATTCCACACTTCCTGGTTACACGGGGTGAGTACTGGGCCTGACAGGTAACCCCGTCCCTGGTGGCGCAGGGAGAGGTGGGGCATTGTCAACTCTCACCTGAGACTACCTAGCGCTAGTTGGAATAAAAGGTCAGATCTGGGACTTCACTGGTGGAATCCGCCTGCCTGTGCAGGAGACACTGGTTTGATCCTTGGTCTGGGAAGATTCCACGTGCCTAGGAGCGACTAAGCCTGTGTATCTCAGCTACTGAAGCCCGAAGCACCTAGAGCCTGTGCTCCACGACAAGAGAAGCCACCACAGTGAGAAGCCCGCACACCACAAAGAGACAGTAGCCCCTGCTAGCTGGAACTAGAAAGTCACGTGCAGCAACTAAGACCCGGCACAGCCAAAAATTAACTAAGTATTTTTTTTTTTAATTTTAGTTCTACCAGTTTATTACTACCAACCTGTCACCCTCCACCCTCATGCACACATGCTCAGTCATGTGACCCCATGGACTGCAGCCCGCCAAGCTCCTCTGTCCATGGGATTCTGCAGGCAAGAATACTGGAGTGGGTTGCCATTTCCTTCTCCATAACTAAGTATTTTTAAAAAGGGTGAGCTCTGTGTAACCGAAGTGGTACACAGAAGTGTCTGATACACTCTATAGGTATTCTAACATGCCCCTGTCCACCCCCATGGCCCTCTCTTGACCTCATGCAATGGACATCTTTCATTCTTGCCTGCCTAGCATCCATTTCTGACCTAGTTGTTGCACCCCTCTTTGGGCATTAGGAAACCAAACTTCCCCCAATTTCAGTCCCTGTAGTTGGGTGAGACTGACTTCCCCTCTCTCCCCGTGCCCTCAACTTCAAGGGTTGGCCAAGTCCCAGATCCAACCACTCAGCTAATCTGTTCCCCCGTCCAATAGAATGACCGGTTCTGGAAGGTTCCCTGGATCCGGTTGGTACAAGATCTTCATTTCTTCATTTGGATCTCTCCACAGCCATATATTAATACTAGGAAAGGTGATTCCATTCCAAGTTTCCAGCATGGGACGCGATGGGCTTATACCAACCAGCACACACAGTCTACTGGATGTAGATGCTAATTTCAGAGTATGCCTGTGACCTAAGCAGCCCGGCCAGGCTGGATCTCAGGACTCTGGCTTGGAATGCAGAAACAGATGTGTCCTTTCGGATGGGAAGTGAATAAGAAAACCCGGGACTTCCCTGGCAGTCCAGTGTTTGGGACTCTGTGCTTCCACTGCAGGGGTCATGTGTTTGATTCCTAAGAGGGGAACTAAGATCCCACAGGCCACGTGGTTTTGCCGATTGAAAAAAAAAAAAAAAGGTCGTGATGCTGATGACTGCTGCAAGTCTTCCTAGGGTGCAAAGGTGAACCCATATCAGAAGAAGTCCTCCCAGCACATGGCAGAGCAAAAAGCCAGACAGAACTGGTCCCTGAGAATGAGGACATGGGTGAGCTGTGGAATCAACTAAACCTGAAAATCAGCCTCCTTCTGGGATTCCAGTTATAGGAACCAGTCACTCCTCTTCACTGTTCAAGTCTGGTTAAGGTGGATGTTCTGTTCCCTGCAGCTGGACACAATCCTGAGACCCAGCGGTGGCGGTGGTTTAGTCACTTCAGTCGTGTCTGACTCTCTGTGACCCCCTGGACTGTAGCCCACCAGGCTCTTCTGTCCGTGAGACTGCCCAGGCAAGAACACTGGAGGGAGTTGCCATTTCTGTCTCCAGGGGATCTTCCCAACCCAGGGATCAAACCTTCGTCTCCTGCATTGCAGGCAGATTCTTTACTGACTGAGCCAGCTGGGAAGCACTCGACCGAGACCCGGACTCAGGCATGAAAGAGAACTGTCGGTTCTTGAAACAGTAAAGTCCCAGGGTGGAGACACCCTGAACGAGTGGAGACTTCACACCTGTCATCTCGTTTGACCATCATATTTCATCCTGGTAACTATTATCAGGATCCCCACTGAGTAAATTAAAAAAAAAAAAAAAAAAGACTTAAGTAAAAGCTCTAACTTAAAGCAGTGGCTTTTTAGTGGGAGCAGCTTTGCCCCCCAGGGGACACTTAATGACTAGAGACTCTTTAGTTGCCACAACTGGGGGCAGGGGGGGATTTGCACTGGCATCTAGTGGGCAGAGGCCAGGAATGCCGCGCCACAGCCTACTACGCACACAAGAGTCCACCACAGAGAGGTCTCTGGGCCAAAATGTCAACAGGGCTGAGGTTGAGAAATCCTGCTTGATTAACCGAGGGCTACCTAGGTGCTAGACTCAGAATCAAATCTAAGGGGCTGCACCAAAGGCAGCCGGGCCCCCCGTGGGCACACAGTGCAGCCCAGCCCGGGAGCCTGTCAGGCTCGCCACAGGGAAGACACGCGAGTTCGAGGGGCCTGAGAGCCAGGGGCCAGCGGAGCCCAACCACTTCCGAGGGCACCATGAGCTTGTGCCAGCTTCACCCTCAGTCAGATGCGTTCCAGGGCGAGCCCCTTGCAGATTCCTGCATAATTTCTTGGCCCTGGTGGCCTGTGCTTCAGGGGACCTGGGGAGGTCTGTGGCTCCATGCCCAGGGTCCCAACTCCATTTCTACCTGTTTGTCTGGCATTTGCTGTACAAAATTGGAAATTAATAATTCATCTCACAGGATGAATAATTCAACAGAGGGGACAAAGGGTTGCCGGCAATGGTTGGCATCACAGAAACAGACTGTATTGCTTTCAAAGGGGAGAAGGAAAAGGAGATTCTACAGCCAAGCTGGTGTCTGGACCCAGGTGACTCTGATGCTAGACAACTGAAATGAGCCCTCTTTGGGGGTGTGTGGAGTGATGAGGACAATGGGGCTCCCAGAAGGGAATTTGGGATCCTATCCTTCTACCTCCATCACTTCCAGCCTCTTGAACCTTTATGGCTCATTACAGCCCACCTTCGTTGGCACCTATTCCAGGAAACCTTCCGTGATACCCTCAACCAAATGAAGCAAAAATGCATTTCTCTCTGATCCCATGTGTTAGTTACTTAGCCCTGACCTCTACTAACCTCACAGTCTCGCACTAAACCATCTTTTTGCTGCCAGAGATTCTAGAGCTGTGGAATGGGTTTTCTAGTGTGAAGGGAAAAAGAGGTTCAACAGAGAGCTAGTGTGACTGACTCTTAGCATTTCAGGATTGTGCTCACTTGAGGTTCAGATAAAACCTGGCAGCCCTTCTACTGAAAAAAAAAAAAAAAACCTCCCCAATATATCCACAGACATTTCAGGGGATGCAGAGGTCCTGGAGCCCCTTTGCTGACTCAGGTTGAGAATCCCTGCCTCACAAGGAGCCTTCCCTGAAGGAGGGGCTGTAATTGTCCAGAGTGTGGAACACAGCAGAGTCCCCCAGCCTTGCAGTGCCTTGAAATGCCCATGTCCCACATGCCAAGGTATTTGAAGAGAGTGAATAATCAACAAGGAGCTATTAGACGCTTGCGTGTGACACTGGGCAAGTCACTGCCCATCTCCGGGCCACAGTTTGTTTACTTGGAATTAGAAGAGTCGGTCTAGATTATCTTGGTGCTCTGATTCAATCATTTATCAAACAAATATTTATTAAATGTTATTAGGTGCCAGGTACCTAGCTGAGAACTGGGAATAAGGTTAACGAACAAAGAGATGAGGTTCCTAACTTGTCAAGACACATATCTAATGAGGAGTCACTGATTAAATGATCACACACAAAAAATAAAAGGTGATGAGTTGTGATCAGTGCTACACAGGGGAAGTGCAGGGAGCTAGGTAGGAGTGTATATGTCGGGGGAATGATTAGAACTTGGAGAAAGAAGAGACGAAGATTTCACCTTGATGAGGAGAGCATCGGGGGTAGTTCAGCATGGACAGGGCCCTGAAGTGTGAGGCGGCCGGGGCCCTTAAGGACTTAGAAGATCAGGTACTCACTTTGGTAGCACATACACTAAAATTGAAACTGGACAGAGAAAGTTAGCCTGGCCCCTGTGCAGGAAGGACGTGCAGATTCATGACGTGCTCCGTATTTTTGGCAGATATACACTATTGATGGGCTTCCCAGGTGGCTCAGTGGTAAAGAACCCTCCTGCCACTGCAAGAGACTCAGGAGACAAGAGTTCAGTCCCTGAGTTGAGAAGATCCCCCTGGAGGAGCAAATGGCAACCCACTCCAGTATTCTTGCCCCTGGGAAATCCCATGAACAGAGGAGCCTGGTGGGCTACAGTCCATGGGGTGGCAGGCCCTGGAGTAGGCAAAGAGTAGGACATGACTGAGCACGCACGAGTTCACGCTGTTGGTAGTCTGTGTGAAATAGATAACTAATGAGAGCCTACTGTATAGCTCAGAGAACTATGCTGAATGTCTGTGGAGACCGAAGTGGGAAAGAAGTCCAAAAAAAAGAGAGGGTATATTATATAAATATATATACATATATGACTTACTATGCTATATGGTAGAAATTAACACAATATTATAAAGCAGCTATATGCCAATAAAAATTTGAAAGAAAAAAAAAGAAATTAGAAGCTCAGAATGGCTTCATTCTAAAGTCTGCTAGGGACTATGCAGCCAAGGGAGTAAACAACCAGGAACATGAGAAGGCAGAGTCCCTCTCTTTTCATGATAGCCAAGGCATATCTTCCAGTAACTTCTTTTGATGCTCTCCCAAGGAAAGCTAAAGAGCTGGCACTATTTCACTGCATTGAAACTTCAGGTTTATTGGTTAAAAACATCAAGTACTAAACTTTCCCATCACCAGTGTAACTGAAGGTATCTTTTGAAAGCCCTTCATTTCATATCTTACGTTAAAAGTGTGAGATGCTACCAAATAAAAAATGTTTAATTTTATTTATTTTTTGGCCATGCCATGGCATATGTGCCATGAATCAAACCTGTGCCTTTGCAGTGGAAGCATGGAGTCCTAACCATTGGACTGCCAGAGAACCCCCCAAAGACATTTAATCTTAAAGCGAAGCAAATATCCCCCGGCCCAGCCCTCGCTGCAATTTAAACTATGTTCCAGCTCTAGAGGAATTATTTCTACCTCCTGGTTCTGTGGCTCCATGGCCCCACACTGATGATTACCGAAAGCCTGGGTATACCAATTGCCACTCTGATGGGTGGTCTGAGAGCAGTGTCGCCGAGCTGCACGGAACAGACAGAGCTACCCTTTCATCTCCCTGGGTGGAGCTTTCAGCTGGAGCCAGCACGGAGGCTTCAGTTCTGGGGCCCCTTCTGCCCCCCGCCAGCTGAAATCTCTGGGCAAATCTCATGCCCTCTCTGGGCCTCAATTTCCTTATCTGCCAAAGGAGAGATTGGGACTACGTGTTTGATAAGATTCTTTTCTTTGACTCGGGGATTCTCTGCCCTCTTCTTTCTAAAAGGCATGAACCCGGACATTTTCAAACTGTTTCCAACAACTATTCATAGGCCAGTGACAGAAGGCGAGATAACCACCACTATCTGTAAATTATAATGAGTGGATAATTAGCTGCCTTCACATTAAGGCTGCCTTCTTGGAAGCCAGGAGGCTTAGTTTTTTAAGTTGTTTATCATTATGGTCCTTTAACGCTGTTTTCTCACCACAACCCAGAGGGAAAGGGAAGAATGACAAGCAGATGTTTTGTTATTAGGGGCCCTGGGGGATGGTCTGATACTTCCACTACTGTGATCATTCTCCAGATTCCTCTTGAGTCAGCAGAAGCTTCGATGAACTCGACAGAGGGCAGGGGGGTCGGACAGACACGGCCTGTCGAGAGAAAGCCTGGCTTAACAGAAAGCTGCTTGGGACAGCAGTTCCTGGCCAGTGACAGCGTGGATTATGAAATTCATATTTTTATGTAACACTTTGCAAAGAGATTTCATTGCCGTTGTTTCATTTTCTCATGAGGATTCTTTGCCACTGCCTGAGTTCAAGCCACTATCATCTTCCACACAAGTCTCTCTCATTGCACAGTCTCCCTAGCTGTTGCAGGTTGCTTATAAAAACAGCCATCAGAAATCCATGGAAAGTAGATTAGTGGTTGCCTGTGGTGGTACAATGGTAAAGAAAGAGCCTGCCAATGCAGGAGACTTGGGTTCGATCCCTGGGTGGGGAAGAGTCCACTGGGGAAAGAGTTGGCGAGCCACTCCAGTATTCTCACCTGAGAAATCCCATGGACACAGGAGCCTGGCAAGCTACAGTCCATAGGGTCACAAAGAGTTGCACATGACTTAGCAACTAAACAACAGTGGATGGAGAGGAGGACTAGTTCTCGCCCTTGAATCAAAGCTGGCCTTGCAACTTGCTTTGACCAATGCAACGTGGAAGAGGTGATCTTGTATCAGACCCTTTATATGACTGAAGTCATGGCATGTGAATTCTAAGGCTAGGCCACAGAGGCATAGGTGCTTCTGCTTTGATCTCTTGGATTACTCCTTCTGAAGGAAGCCAGGGACCACGTTGCAGGGATATTCAAGCAGCCCTGTGGAGAGCGACCGTGGCTTCTTGCCAACAGTCGGTACCAACTTGCCAGCCCTGTGAGTGGATCACCTGGCAGTGGATTCTCCAGCTCTGATCAAGGCTTCAGGGGAGCGCAGTCCCAGCTGACATCTGACTGCATCTTCACGAGAGACCCTGAGCCAGATCCACCCAGCTGAGTCACTTTGGAATCCTTAACCCGCAGAAACCATGTCAGAGTTTTGGGGCAATTCGTTGCACAACAGTAGGTAACTAATACAGTGGTTCAGCCTTCAAATCTGGGTAAAAAGTCACTCCTACTCCACGTGGACTGAACTGGGAAGGGTGGTTCTCTGAGTGAAATAGAGCAGGGCTCTACGGTCCTTCTCCCCATCCTCATCCTGCCTTTTTGTCCGTGGAAAAACTTTAGCCAAAGAACGTTCAATGGGAGATGAGAAGGAAAACTATCAAAGGAGACCAAATAATGATAGTTTAGTCAGTAAGCATAGTCAAGGACCTCTAATTCCTTCTCAAGGGCTATAGATAATATTCTGAATCATCCTAGGAGCTGTCTTATAGATAAATGATGACCAGACTGCAGCCAACAGTAAACGGCCACAACTCTGAGAACTGGCCTCAAGGGAACGGGAACAAACTGACCGTGGGACTGCAGATTAACTGTACCTCAAATAATCAAGGTGACGCCAGCCAGACCACTGATGACCACATCCAGGACGACTGTCAGGGCTGACTGTGCTGCTTCTGCACGTAGCCCCCACCCCTGTCTGTAAAAGCTCTTGCCCCCTGCTTATCAGCGGGGGGGTCAGCCTTTGGACAGGAATCTGTCCCCTCCCTACCCTCACTGTTGTTGCTGTTTTAGTCGCTCAGTCATGTCTGACTCTTTTGAGGCCCCATGGACTGTAGCCCACCAGGCTCCTCTGTCTGTGGGATTTCCCAGGCAAGAATACTGGAGTGAGTTGCCATTTCCTTCTCCAAGGGATCTTCCCCACCCAGGGATCAAATCCCAGGGGTCTCCTGCACTGGAAGGTGGATTCTTTACTGCTGAGCCACCGGGGAAGCCTACCCACTCCACCCCAATGCTGGCATCCAAAATAAAACAAACTTTATTTTGCTTTATTTTTCCTTTCCACCAACCTGGCCTTTTGAGCAGTGAGCAGCCAGACCCCAATTTGGTGACATGAGGAGTAACATTGTGCAGGCCACGCAACAGCTCACCTCAACAATGGTCCTCTGCACACACAAGCTGGTTGGAGGGTTGAAGCACAAAGGCAATACTGATTCATTTTAGGTGACTCAGAGCATCTGGGCCGGGTGGGACCCAGACCCAGATATTCCAGTGCTGATTTTCTAGCTCCAATACTGACAGTATTTCTCTTTATTTATTCCTAGACTTGACTGATTCTAAGCACCACAGACACTTGCCTCCATTGCCAATCAAAATAATTGCCATTAAATTAAGTTAGTTGTGGTTGTGTTTCTTTTAATATAGAAAACAGAGGACCCCCCCCCACCATACTTCCTCCATACTTGTGTGTAACTGGTACATAGTTTGAGACTTCTCCTGTTAACGTGGTTTTTAATTCCATTTCATTTGGACATATGACAAGGATGTCTCCTTTGGAATCTCACGTTTCTCATTAATCTCTTCTGGAAAATGAGAGGAAACAAAGATGAAATAAATATGAGGGTTAACATTTCAATGGAAGGGCTTCCCTGGTGGTCTACCGGTTAAGAATCTGCTTGCTGGTGCAGGAGACACGGGTTTGATTCCCCATCTGGGAAGATTCCACAAGCCACGAAGCACCTAAACTCATGCACCATAGCTACTGAGCCTGTGTGCCCTAAAGCCCTTGCTCTCCAACAAGAGAAACCAACCGCGATGAGAAGCCTGAGCACTGCCAAAAAGAGTAGCCCCCGCATGCTGCAACAAGGACCCAGAACAGCCAAGAACAAACAAATACATTTTTTAAAACCACTCCAGTGGATAGGGAGCCTCCTTCCTTCCTCTCTCTGTTTCTCATTTTTTTTTCTTCCTTCCTTTCTCTCCACTAACATTTCTTGAGCACCTACTATGTTCTTGGTATTGTCTGTACTATCTCATTTAGCCTCCAAATGATGAAGTGGGTATCAATGATCCCCTTTTGACAGATGAGGAAACTGAGACATGTTAGAAGTCAAGTGTCTTGTTGGAACATTTTGTCTTCTATAAGTCATGCTGTGCTGTGCAACCCACTCCAGTACTCTTGCCTGGAAAAGCCCATGGACAGAAGAGCCTGGTGGGCTGCAGTCCATGGGGTTGCACAGTGTCTGACACGACTGAGCGACTTCACTTTCACTTTTCACTTTCATGCACTGGAGAAGGCAATGGCAACCCACTCCAGTGTTCTTGCCTGGAGAATCCCAGGGACAGGAGCCTGGTGGGCTGCCGTCTATGGGGTCGCCCAGAGTTGGACACGACTGAAGCGACTTAGCAGCAGCTGTGCTTAGTCATGTCTGACTCTGCGACCCCGTGGATGGTAGCCACCAGGCTCCTCTGGGATTCTCCAGGCAAGAATACTGGAATGGGTTGCCACGCCCTCCTCCAGGGAATATTCCTTACCCAGGTCTCCCGCATCACAGGCGGATTCTTTACTGACTGAGCCACCAGGGAAGCCCAAGAATACTGGGGTGGGTAGTCTATCCCTTCTTCAGAGGATCTTCTCCACACAGGAACTGAACCTGGGTCTCCTGCACTGCAGGCAGATTCTTTACCAGCTGAGCTACCAGGGAAGCCCATAGTCAAGTTAATTAGCTTTAAAACTTCAGTGACATTAATACCACTGGAAATAATGAAACCAATCCATACATTTCTGCCAGAAGTCCTACTTTAAGCTTTATCTGTACCAAAGACTGCCACGTGTGTTCTTAAAATCAACCACCAAGATACAAATTAAATTGCCTGTGTGATGCCATCAAACGGGTGTGATGCCAGAAGGAAAAAAAAAAACAGACCAACCAGGACGTTTTTTTCTGTCCCTTTTAGATCACTGGATGACAAGTTTACCTGAAAAAACTGATGTCGATAAAAGAATGCATCCCCTGTCCTGACACAGTTTATAGCATTTAGCTGCAGAATTCCTCCTGGACTTGAGAAACCCAGGTAGCACACTTGGTTTTTCCAAGAGGTGAAACCACACCTGCTCTCCGCCCACCTCCCACCATCTCTGCTAAAGCATCAAGGGTGCTAGGAGCGGAGAGTGTGGGTACAGCCACTCCTGTACCTACAGGGGGCGGAGTCTTGGGTTGGGGGCGTGGCCCCGGGCCCGGCCTCTCGGCGGCAGTTGGCTCCGGGGGCGGGGTCGGGCCTAGGCTTCCTGTCTGCGCCTGCGGAATAGCTGTTTGACCCCGGAAGTGCCTGCGCTCTGGGAGCTGTCACCGTGGACCGCGGCGGCGGCGGCGGCGGCGGCGGCGGCGGCACATCGCTGGCATAGGAGCCGCCAAGGTGAGTGCGTGGCTGATCCTTGCGGATGTGGGGCATCGGACCTGGGAGGGGCTGCAGCCGTTCCTCACGCGGCCTCGGGCCTCCCGCCTCGATGGCAGGGCCAAGGCTTAGGCTGCCCCAGGGGCCATGAATCGCCCCGTTCCTCCTATCTCTCCACCCCGACCCGGAGTCAGGCCGCCAGAACTTAGTCTTAGGATTCGAGGATCGGCCCCAGAATGACCTTGGCCTTGGGCGAGACGCTGCCCTCCTACCCTCACCTCGAGCTTCAGTTTCCTCGGGGTTCATTCATTCGTTCAACAAATGTTATGTCCAGCGCCTCCTACATGGGCACAGATCTAGCTAGGCACTGGAGATATAAACAGAGCAACAGAGGAAGTTCCTGCCCTCATAGAGCTTACAGTCTAGTGGGCGGGGACAGTCGACGACAAAGAAATGCACTAGGTAATTAAAGATATGACTGCAACCGGAGGAGTGAATACTTTAGATAGGGCAATCTGGTACGATCTCTGAGGAGGGTAATATTGAAGCGAGACCAGAAGGGTTAAGTCAGAGAAACTGAGACAGGAGTAGCCTTGGGGATGCTCCCAGGCCTTCTTGTGCTTACTCCAAGCTCCCCTTCAAAAGAAAGCCCTTTCCTAAATTTTTAACTTCTGCTGCCCTGCTTGACACTGAGGATCCACTGTGGGGTGGGGCACAGATATCGTCATGATCACTGACCTTGTCATTTTTAGAGTCCAGTTATTGCCTAGTTAATTTCTACTCATACTGTAGACGCAAACTCAAATATTCCTTGACATCCTGTCTCTGTCGAGTCAGTTCTCTTTGTTAAATGCTGTCATAGCCTCATGGGCCTTGCCTGCAAAGCATACTCACAGTATTGAATTTTCCTTGTTCATGTGGCTGTTTGGTTCATATCTGTCTTGTTAACCATCAAGACCCTAAACTCTGTGAAGGGCAGAATCTGGTCTGTTATTTGCCAGCCTTAGGATTCTCCAGGCTTCAGTGCCTGGCACATAGTAGGTACTCAAAAACTATTTGAAGGGACAAGTAAGGTTATTAACAGTTTTTGCTGTCCAGTAGTTCATAGAAGTTCTCTCCCGCCAGCAGGCTGTTACCTTCTCTTTCTGATTATGTGTCTCCTCTCCTTACATGACTCCTCGCTTTGTCTTCAGATGAAAAGCCAAAATCTTTAGCACAGCATTTGAGGCTCCTTTTAAAGTGGCTCCATCTTTTCTAGCCAACCTCTTCTCTCCACTTCTTGTGTTTTCAGCCACACCAAGTGTCTCCCTCATCCTTCAAAGCCACAGGCTCTGAGTCTTTGCTCATGCGTGCTCTTTGCTTAGAATGTTCTTTCTTTCCATCTTTTTCTCCTGTCCTTCAACAGCCAGGTTGTAGGTCACCTTTCCTGTGACATTCTTCCTTTCTGTGCTGTGCTCGTCTTGGAAATTTCCAGTTACAGCTCTAACAACACGGATTAATAGTCATTTACGTGCCTAAGTCCCAGAAGATATTCAGTAAGGATTTGCTGAGTAATTGAGGAAGCCCAAATGCTCGGCTTATGATTGGGACTTGAATAATAATAACAAGTGAACTTTACCGGGGGCTTCCTTGGTGGCTCAGTGGTAAAGAACCCGCCTGCAGGAGACAGGAGACATGGCTTCGAACCCTGGGTTGGGAAGATCCCCTGAAGAAGGAAATGGCAACCTGCTCCAGTATTCTTGCCTGGGAAATCCCACGGACAGAGGAGCCTGGCAGGCTACGGTCCATGGGGTCACAAAAGAGTCAGACGTGACTTAGTGACTAAACAACAAACTTTACCGACTGCTTATTATGTGCCAAGTACTATGCTGACCACTTAGTATTGGTTACTTCTTGTGTCAACCCTGAGGGATTATGAGATTATGTACTGTTCTCATCCCGATTTTACAGATGAGGAGATCGGAGCGTAAAGAAGTTAAGGAACTGCTCAGGTCTCAACATGGGTAGGATGGAGCCAAGACTTGAACCCAGGCTGTGGAACTATAAACTTCTCTTTTGACCGTCATACCAGCCTGAGGCTAAACTGCCCTTACAGGCTCTGGCCTGTAGGAATAGATTTCTCCTAAAAGCAGGTTGCTGTCCGTTCCTGTCTAGACCTGGACTCTGGGAACTAGAATTTACAGTGTGGAAAGCCGCCTCCTCCTTATGACTCTTTACCCATCCTAGGTCCCCACACTGGACACTCCTCCAGTCTTTGGAAGGTGAGCATGGAAAGGACTGGGCCCGGGCTTCATTTAGACTTCTGCACTGGTGAGCTGAGCACTGATGTTTCCAGCTGTCCTCCCAGCATCTCTCAGGGATTAGGAAGGGAGTATTTTTAGCATACTCAGCACCGGAGACGCAGGTGCCAAGGCACAAGAGCTGGGCTGCAGTTTCAACTTGGCTACTCAGGTATTTGCCTGAGCAAATCAGGGCCCCTCTTTGGACATCTGAGCATAATAATCCTTGTCGCTCTTAACTGGACTATTGTGAAAGGCTAGTAAGACAGTAGCTCAGTTAGAAATCATGTATTGACTCAATGGACATGAGTTTGAGCAAACTCCGACAGATAGTGAAGGACAGGGAAGCCTGGTATGCTGTAGTCGATGGGGTCACAAAGGGTCAGACACGACTGAGCGACTGAACAGCAATGACAAATATACAGCAGATGGTGTTATCTACGTTTCGCTGAGGTGAAAGGTGAAAGCTCAGTCACAGGGACCATGTGTTTGATCCACTGTCCACTGAGATCCTAGTGCTAGAATGGGTCTCGGGGACTAGGCAGATTAGACTAGGGACTAGTTCCTTCTCTTTCCATCCCATGTGAAGATGGGTATCTTCACAGTCTTTACAGTAGCCCCTGAACCAAGGTTCCTTGTGCACCAAGCTGCTTCCCACCTCCTTACCTTCGTTCCTGCTGTTTCCTCCACCTGGGACACCCTTCTTCCCAGTCTCCACTATCAAGACTCAACTCAAGGTCTCCTGAGCCTTTAGGCGCTCCTCTAGAAATGCTCTCCCTACAGCCACAAGCCCCTGCCCCCAGCTCAATTGCCCTAGACTCAGCACAGCAAATGGTTAAGAGCCAGCCTGCTTCATCAGCCACTAACTCTGAGACCTAGGGGAAATTTTTTTTATCTTCTCTGAGCCTCTGCTTCCTCACTGGTAAAGTGTTAGTTGCTTAATCACTTCTGACTCTTTGCAGTCCCATGGAGTGTAACCCACCAGGCTCCTCTGTCCATGGGATTCTCCAGGTAAGACTACTGGAGTGGGTTGCCATTCCTTTCTCCAGGGGATCTTCTCAATCCAGGGACTGAACCAGGGTCTCCTGCACTGCAGGCAGATTCTTTACCATCTGAGCCATTAGGGAAGCTCATTGGTAAAATGAAGGTAATGAGATTAATAGCACCAACCCTGGACTTGTTACAAGCATTCATACATGTGAAGCCAGTTAGGGTGTCTACAAGCGAGTGCATGCTGAGAAAGTGGCCCAGAAGAGCAGCAGCACCCGAGAGGCGTGTTTCTGCTGCTATTATTGTCATCATTATTACTGCATCGGAGCTCCCACAGAGCACAGACCAGGCCTTATCAGTCTGTCTTGGTAACACTAGGGCCTGGCCTGGTATCTGAGAACCAGGACCGCAGTGTCTCATGGCTGGCCATGTCCCTCAGCACCTCAGGGAGGGCTCAGGAGGTGACGGTTTCCTCATCCTACCCTTCATACATCTTCATGTCGTCATTGAGATGTGCCAGCCTTTTGTGGCATGTCTTCTTAAGAGCCCAGAGTCACTTCTGTTCCATGATTCAGCCAATATGCACATCCCTCCTGTGGATCAGGCCAAGTGGCATTAAGAAATGAGTGTTGGACTGGAAGACAGGAGACGTGGGGTCTGCCCCTCACTGACTCTGCGGCCTGTTTGGGCCTCTCTAAGAGAGGAGGTCACTCTGGCAGGTTTCCGTGAATTCTCTGTGAAAACCTTCTGGCCCTTCTGTTTATCCATATCCTTCTTCCCTGAAGCCTAGAAAGTTTGTAAAATCTTAACACCCTCTACAAGGGAGGAAAGTCCCATGGCTTCAACCCGCCCCCCTCCCCCAAATCTGGTTAAAATGGTAAGAAAAGTGTCATCATATTCAGCTGTTCATCAACTATTTCATGAAGCCACCTCTGGACCAGGCCTGTGCTGGTCACAGCAAAGGTAGCAAGAGAAGGAGAACCCAGGCACAGGCTCCCCAGAGCTCACAGGCCAAGGAGGGCATGGAGCTGGGGCCATGAGAAAGATAATCTAGTTACTTTTAACCAGTACTTCACGACTTGGGTGGGAATTGGAGAAGGAACTGCAGCCCACTCCAGTATTCTCACCTGGAGAATCCTATAGCAGAGGAGCGTGGTAGGCTACAGTCCCCGGGGTCACAAGCGTGGGACGCGACTTAGTGACCAGACCACCACCGTATCAGGTGTCACCTGGGGAGTGTTTCCCTCCTCAGCTGGGAACTGCCACTTTAGGCAAAAAAGTCACTGGTCTAGGTGAGTAGTTGTGGGAACCAGGCCTTTGAGGCCCACCAGGAGCCCCCTGAGGCCGGAGGTTGAAGCTTGTCTCCTGGCTCTGGGGTGAGCCCCAGAGCAGGCCCCTGCCCCCAGAGCCTCTGCATCTGTTCTCTTCCTCCCATCCATATTCCTTTCAGGAGGGCCAAGCAGCACAATGCCCGCCTTGCCCCTGGACCAACTCCAGATTACCCACGAGGACCTGAAGACAGGAAAGCTGAGGACTTCGCCTGCACTGGTGAGCCAGTGCCTTGAGGCTGTTCAGCCCGATATTGATATTATTGAACTTGCAATCTCAGAAGCAAAAAAGTAAATTCTTTCTTTATCGGTTCTACGGTCCTACAAATGACCTGAGGGCCACAGTCTACGTTTCAGGAGCCAGGATGCTGTTAGGTCTTTCCAGCCCCAGTGCAGGAGTTTTCTTTCCCAGCAGTAGCTTGAGTTTGAGTGGTATTTTCCATGTCACCACCCCATACCCTCCCTGCAAAGCATTTCATTTTGAATCAAAGTCTGATGGCAGTTCTGACTCAGCCCGAGCTGGCCGGGTCACGGGGCTGGCCCAAGGCTGGATCTGGGGATTGGACCCTGCAGGAGGCGCTCAGATTTCAGATGGGCGTTTTTCAGAGCTGTCCCAGCTGCGGTCTACTTGGCGGTGGGGTGCGGAGGAGGGGGACACTAATAATGTCAGAGGTCAGGTCTGAATGGGCTACGAAGCACTACGTGCAGACGCAGCAGGGCTGGTGAGACTGAGAACGGAAGTGAGCATGCCGACGACCGGCTGTGGGGGAGATCAGAGCCGTGGAGAGGAGCCAGGCTGCTGGAGGAGACAGACGCGGGGACCCGAGACCCCATACCCCCTTGCTGTTTCCCCAGGAACATTAGCTTACTTGAACAAGGTGGGAGGAAGTATTTTCTGGGTGCTTGAGTAAAGTCGTGGGAAACAAGAGCTTGGTGTTTTATTTCCTGCTTTCTGGATGGCTTCCTATTGCTTCCTGACTACTCTAATAATAGTGCTTAATATTTATAGAGCACTTGCTCTGGGCCAAACCTTTCACCTGGATTATCTCATGGAAGCCGAACCACAGCCCTCTGAGTAGGCATTTTGGTCGTCCCCATTTTACAGATGAGGACACTCGAGTTCAAGGTCAGAAAACTAGAACACTAGGGGAGTCAGAACAGGACCCCAGCTGAGCTGTCCCTGGAGTCTGTACTTTCTTCACCTTCCTACTGTACAGCCTCTTGTTTCTTTTTCGTAACTTTTTAAAAAAATCGAGGGAGTGTTGATATCCAATGTTGTGTGTTTCAGGTGTATGACATAGTGATTCACAGCCATAAAGGTTATATTCCACTTATGATTATTATAAAATGTTAGCCATGTTCCCTGAATATATCCTCATAGTCATAGCTCTTTTAGGTAAAGAGGATATTGATTAGAAAATCAGGAACTGTTCTGTACAGTATGTTAGCCATTCACCACATGTGGCTGTGGCGCTCTTGAAATTGTTGGTGATTCACCCAAGGGACTGTATTTTTAATTTAGTTTTAGTTAGTTTAAGTTAAAATAGTCCCATGTGGTGAGAATCTGCTGTCTTGGCCAGCACGGGACAGGTCTGGAGCGGTTCCGTCTCTGCCGAGGCTCTGTTGGACAGTGCCGGTGGAGACTGGTTCCTTGGGCCCTTCCCCGTGTCCTGACACCAGGCTGTTAGGCTGCGGGCCCTCTGGGAGCAGGGACTGGTCCCTTCCCTTTACTCTGGCATCATAGGTTCTCAGGAGACATCCAGTAAATGAGTTAAGGACCCTTGCCGCGCTTTGGGACAGGGCCTGGAGCTACAGAGTGAAGAGACTGCCCTGGTGGGGCCCACAGACGGAGAGGAAGCAGACTGGTGGGTGTTCTGCAGCATGCATGGTCAGGATGTGATGGAAGGAACTCCACGCTGCTGATCAAGACCAGGGAGGGGCGCATGGAGGTCTTGGGCGGTGGGAGAGCTCACGCCACCAGGGACGCCCTGCTGTAGGAGGGAGATCCTGAACTGCGTGTGGAAGGGTGAATAAGCACCAGCCGGGCAGAGCAATGGAGAAGGGCGGGCCTGGCAGGAGGACCTGGGTATATTGTCCCCGAGTCCTGAGAGCCTGGTTCCTACACCAGCGTCCGGGACTGGAAGCGGTATCGCAGAGTTAAGGAGCCCAGCCTTGTAAAGAAATCAAGTTTGGCACCCAAGTGGTTGAATAGGCTCTTGAGAAAGATAAGGATCATTTAAGGGGAGCATTTGGAGAACAGTACAGAATAGTTTCTTATCAAGATGAACAGGGCACAAGTTTGATGGGCAGGGCATGTTCAGGAAGCTTCATGGGGCAAGTGGGACCTAGGCCAGGCCTGAAGAGTGGGAGATACAGCGAGAGACTGCAGCTCCTCTCCCTGGGATCCTCCGTGGCCCCTGCTCTTGGGCGTGGCATCGGAGGTGTTTCAAAGACCTTGGCAGGACCTGGTCCTTCATTACCTCTGTGCATTCCTCTGATCAACCTGCAAGTGTGTATGGAGGGAGTGCTCAATGCCAGCCCGGCTCCAGGGGCTGGGACTGCTGTGTGAGCAAGACTCAGACCCCCTCCAGAGACCTGCAGGGTAGCGGGGAAGACAGAAGGCAGGCCCTCCCTTTCAATCTAACTTTATTGAGGTGTCACTGGAGGACAATAGACTGCATATATTTATGGTGCACTGTTTGGTTGGTTTTGACATCTGTAAACCCACATGAAACCGTTACCATAAGCAAGATAATGAACATTTCTGCCACTCCCAGAAGTGTTCTGGTGCCCCCCCACCCCCTATTATAGTCTACCCCTTCCTCTGTCCCCGTCCACCGCAACCAAAGATCTGCAGGCACTTCTGATGCAGGTCAGCAAGTGCTGCAGTCAGGGAAGCATAGAATGCAGGTGTTGAGGGAGCCAGGGTGGACCCCTCACCTAACTGGGAGACTTCCTGGAGGAAGTGAGGTCAGAGCTGGGGTCAGAAGGACGAGCAGTGAGACCAGGGTGGCCTGCGGCACCATAGGTCACTTAGCAGGTGCACAGTGTCAGCTTTGGCTCAGATCCTGCCTCAGTTGCTTCCTTAGCCCTGTGACCTTAGCTGAGTTCCTAAATCTCACCAAGTCTTGGTTTTCTTCTCTGTACAATAGGGAGAATACTCTTTCCCTGTGAGACAGTTGTGAGTTAAAAAGAAATGGGCTGTGGGACTGGCCTGCTCAGTGAGTGATGGCTTTTTTCTATCCTTTCAGCATCTCTCCCTCCAACTCCACCTCCCACTGCCCACTGCAATCTGTGCCCCCGTCCCCTGTTTTGTTTTTTTTTTTTTAATGGCCCGTCTTTATGCCTCCATAAATGGACTCTGTCTTCCATCTAAAAATTCTGCTCCACCTCCAAGGTCCAGTTCTGGATGCTGCCTGGCCTGGGAAGCGGCCCCTCGCCCCCCAGGCGCTCCCACAGTGCCCCTGCCAGGTTTGAGCTGTCTGCGTTGTGCTCATCTGATGACTTAGCCGTGCATCGTCCCCTCTGCAGAGTGGGCTCTGGGAGCACGCAGACTCCCTTCTCGTGTGTGCCCCCACACCTGGCAGAGCAGGGTGCTAGTAGATGTTCGCAGGATGGATTGCAGGAAGGTCCAATCTCAGGGGCATGCGCATGTGTGTGTCATTTGGGCAAGGGGGGTCGGTGAGCAGCCTGGCCTGAGAAGTGACCTAAGTGAGAGGTGAGGCATCCACCGGTAGAGGAGGGGAACTTGGAAACCACAGAGAAGAATTTAGGCCCTTGAGAGTAGTTTTGAGCTTGTTTCAATCAGCAGGATTCCTTTTGTATAAATTGTGATTTAAATGGGCGGGGGCCCCTGTGGAGGCCCTCAACCCCCCAAGGAGCCCTGTGGAACTCAAAATCTTGGCAGTTTGCGTTCGGGAGGCTTAGGTGGTTCTCGAAGAAACTGACCCGTCAGCCGTGACTTCCCTGTCCCCCCTGGACTGACAGACCTGGAAGTGGGTGGACTGTGGTTGACAACAGCTGAGACGAAAACAGGTGGCCTCCTTCCTGTCACCACCTCCCCCGCAGAAAGTCAGAGGGGAGAACCGAGCTCATCTTTTCTTTATGCGAACAAAGTAAGGTTTGTTCCCGGCAAGGTAGGGGTTAGAAGAGCGCACTTGTGAGGCTAAGCCGAGACCTGCAATTACTTGATTAGCATCTTTACCAAAAAATTACTGAGGTTTTTCTCTGATTATACAAAGGGAACAGCGCAGTGATATGTAGAGTACGACATTGTTTGTGTCAGAAAGATGAAAATGGGCCCAAACAAATGCCTCGTGTGGCTACATTTTAATGTAAATGCCTAGAAAAGGGCAGTGAGGATGCTCCCGGGATGGGGAGGGGCTCCCTCTGGGTGGATGCTAGACCCCCACCCAGGGGGGTGGTCCCAGGGGACTTATCTTTCTGTACTGTTGTGAGTTTTTGAAAAAAAAAGAACCCTCCTGCCTCACTTGTGTAATTAAAAAAAATAATACATGTTCTTTTTTAAATTGGAAAATATAGTCGAGTCCTAATCCTTTCTATTAGAGATAGCAACTGTTAGCTTTGAGGTGTCCTCCAACCCCCGGCCCGACACTCTTTTAAAAAATAAAGTCCATAGCAGTGTGTGAATGTGTTAAATATGGCACCTTTTTTTAAATCCCAAAAACGGTCATACAAAATAGAGGGGTTTGTGTCTTGCTTTTTCTTCCCTTAACCTTTCCCTGTGTCATTAAACATTCTCCAGAAAACATGGTATTTAATGCTCTCCTGGCGCTTCCAGACTGCGGCCAAGCCTCCCTCTGTCAGAGACACTCGGTTCTTTATGCCTGAGGGTCACCGGTTGGAAGAGCCCAGGGTTGTTGCTGTGGGTTGGCAGAGGGGCCCTCGCTGACTAACCTCTGCCACGTTAACACGTGGTTTTTGGATCCGTAGCACCCCGAGCAGAAGGCAGACCGGTATTTTGTGTTATACAAACCGCCCCCTAAAGACAACATTCCCGCCCTAGTGGAGGAGTACCTGGAACGCGCCACCTTCGTAGCCAATGACCTGGACTGGCTCCTGGCCCTGCCGCACGATAAATTCTGGTGCCAGGTAACATTCTACCACCATTCCCGCTAAGACCAGGCACGTGCCATGCCGCTGGTTGGATGCTGTTGTTTTCTCCCCAGGAGGTGCTTTTTCTTCCTCTGCTTCTTACACTGGATCCCTAAGAGCAAATTGTGGTTGGAATTACTGTGTTCTGTTATCAGCATCTTAACTATGTTTACACAAACGCCTTCCGCCATGGCATTTTTAGAAACTCCTGTTTAGCTCACTTATGCCTCTTTGGTCCCTTGGGGTTGGTGGGCGTGTTTGCCCCAGGCCAGAGCTGACCGCCAGTGAGGCCCGCACCGGTCCCCCCACAGGCCCTCGGGCCTCAGTGGCGCAGCCTGGCTGTTCCTGTCGCCTGGCCTAGGTCATCTTCGACGAGACCCTGCAGAAGTGCCTGGATTCCTACCTGCGCCATGTGCCCCGGAAGTTCGACGAGTGGGTGGCCCCGGCCCCCGAGGTCGTTGACGTGCAGAGGCGCCTCCACCGCAGCGTTTTTCTCACCTTCCTCCGTATGTCCACGCACAAGGAATCCAAAGTGAGCCCCGGGTCCTGTGATAGGTCGCCCCCGCCAGCTGACACCCGCCCCTGGAAATGCAGGCTCTCGAAGTATCGAGTTTCCCCCTTGTCTCCCGCTTTCACTCCCGCCGCTGGGGAAGAAGTCTGTGCCACCTCCCCCATCCTTTGAGCCGCCAGGTCGCCTGCGTTACACCCAGTATTTCCATCAGTGGGGAGCCGAGGGCCCTGTGCCAGGGGACACGTGACTCTGCCTTTCCTTGCGCGTCAGAGGGCGAAGCATCGATTCTGATTTTTTTTAGAGGACCCTGGATGTGCTGTCTAAAAGCCTTTACTCCCCCACCCCGGGTTTATTTTTGTTAATTTTATTTATTTATTTGGCCAAATCGTGTGGCATGTGCAATCAGGCTGTTCCCCGACCAGGGACTGAAACTGTGCTCCCTGCAGTGGGAGCGTGGAGTCCTAGCCACTGACTGGACTGCCAGGGAAGTCCTGCCCCCCCATTTTAAAAATAATAACACTGCCCTTAAACAAACGTAACAAAAATATTTTGCAGATAATGAGAGTCGCCCACAAAATTTCCTTCCCTCAAAATAACCACTGTTAAGAGGCCTGTTCTTCAGGGAACTTTTTTCCTTCCAATGTGTTTGTGTCTGTGTGTGTGGTGCCCACATATTTACTTTAAAAATAGTATCTTTTCTGTTTTTCTAGCTTGTTAGCATGGAAACTGTTAAATATACACAAAAGTATCACGACTCCCACGTGCCCATTACCTGGCTTCAACAGTTAGCAACTTTCCTATCTTGCTTTCCCTCCCCCACTGAGTTTTCTGTTTTTCTTGGAGTATTTTATTTTTGTCCTTTTGAAGCTGTGCCGTGTGGCATGCAGGATCTTAGTTCCCTGACCAGGGATGGAACCTGAGCCCCCCTCCATTGGGAGCGCAGAGTTTCAACCTCTGGACTACCAGGGAAGTCCAGTCTTGTATTTTAAAGCAGTCCCAGACATCATGGTAGTTTACCTGTAAATAACTTTAGAATGAATCCCCGGCTGATGGGTTCATAGGGAACGTCTGCTTCCTTTTACGTTAGGGTGAGTGACTGTCGCTCCAGGTCAGTCCCCTTGGCTTGGGCGCATCCTTGGTGTGGACGGAGCTGCTTCTATTAGCCAGGCTCCCCCGATGGACCTGAAGGTTATTTCCTGTGAGCCTGCTATTACCCTGCCACGCACGTGTTTGGGGAGGTCGCTCATCCTCTCTTTGCTGTTCCTTAGGATCACTTCATTTCGCCCTCTGCTTTCGGAGAAATTCTCTACAACAACTTCCTGTTTGACATCCCAAAGATCCTGGACCTCTGCGTGCTTTTTGGAAAAGGCAACTCTGCACTGCTGCAAAAGATGATAGGTGAGTAGGATGTGGGGCCCAGGGCCTGGGGTGGGGCATGGGTGGTGCAGAGGTGACCCCCACGTGTCCACAGGGGCATCAGGGCAGTAGCAGTGGGCGGTGCTTGGAAGTGGCCTAGCGGATGTGTGTGTCAGCTCCGAAAGGAGTGACTCAGTGGCTGTGGGGGAGGGGCGACAGACAAGGGCAGACGAGAGCTCCTCCAGGATCTCGGAGCCCCAGCGTCAGGCTGAGTGTCCTGGCCCAAGGAGGGGGGGCGTTTGCTTCCGCGGTGACAGCTAACCGTTTGCCTGAGTGTGCACTGGTGACTCTGCCGACGCCCCACCTGTGTCATCTCAGGCGATGCTCATAGCCACCCTGTGACGTCAGCGGTGTCACCACCCCCGTTTACGGTTAAGGAAACTGAGGTTGAATGTTCGGGACTTGCCTGCAGGGTCGTGACTGATGAGTGGCCAAGCTGGGGTTGATGTCACGTGGGCATGAGGCTCACACTCTGGGCCTCGGTCACTCCCTGCCTGACGGGTGACATGGCCGCCTCAGAAATGTTGAGCTTTGAGTTGCTTCTGAAAATGGACAGGGGCAGGGGTCAGAGGGGACCCCTTGGGGTTGTGGAGGGAACCGACATCAGCAGTTGGAGCCTGTCGGGAGGCGGGGGTGCTGGAAAGTTCACGCAGAAGCTTTGTTGGGAAACGCCAGAGGGGACAGTGGCCCCAGGGGTTTGCCTTGGAAGAGGAGATTGTGGCAACTGGCCCAGCTGGTCACCCTGGACACTCCGTCAGCCCTCCTCACCCTGAGACTGTAGGAGAGGGTCTTCCTAATGCCCAGTTACAGAGCTCGGTCACCCCTTGAAATGTTTTCCTTCCTCCCTTTCCCCTCCAACCCCAGTGATAAAGGTAATATAGATTAATTTAGAAAATTTTGGAAGAGTATAAAGAAGGAGGAAAGTAATGATCAAATTCCTGCCCCCCACCCCCCACCCCCAGAGATGATCATTTGGTGATTATTCCCTTCTAGTCTTTTCTCTGTGTATTTTTTAAAACTGTATTTAGGGCCTAATGCATATGAAATTTCACATCCAGCTTTTTCACTGGCACAACCTCCAGTTTCTCATTCAGGTCTAATCATTGGCCTGATCATCAGTTAAGGGAAAAGACCCTTAATAATTATACTGTAGAGGATGGGGTGAGTACACAGAAGCAGCACGGTTAGTTAGAGAAACAATTATCAGGCCAGTCTAGTTGGAGCAGGGCATTCTGGGAGGGAGCGTGGGGGCAGGGGAAGAAGCTGGCATCAGATGGTGGGGGGGTGTGGGGAGGGCTCTGAGCCAGGGACCTGGGGAGGGGTACATTGCTTGGTAGCTAAAAGGGAAGGCCCTGGAGTTGAACCGCTCGGTCCACAGCTGTATTCTGGGCTGTGTCCCTCTGACTCGGGCAGTTAGCTGCTCTAAGCCTGAGTCTTCTCATCTGAAGAAAGGGAAGACTGATGATCCGTCCAGCCTGTAGGATGGTTGTGGGTTGTGAATATGAGGTAGGGCGCAGCACAGAGCCTTGCAAGTTACAGACACTCAGTAAGTGTGAGCTCGTATTGTGACGAGGCCGTGGGAGCCTCTGGGAGCACAGAGCAGGGCGGGGAGCCGTCCACTGACCCGGTCAATCTGGCAGCGTGCAGGTGGGGAGGGTGGTGATAGGAGGCCGTGGAGGAGGCCGGGCTTTGGCGTGGGCTGGAAGGGGAGAGCCTGGGTGGAAAAGGACATCCGAGAGGAGAGTTGACGGGGCTTCGTGAGGTTGGCTGGAGGGAGTGAACTGGGGTTGGGAAGCAGGAGGCAGTGGGGGTGTGTGCTATGAATAGAGACAAGGTCAGCGTTGGGTCTGGAGGCCATCAACCGCTCCGAGGATACAGGAGAAGAGGCCGTCTAGCCACAGACGAGTGAGGCTGGAGCGAGAGAACTCCGCCTGCTGCCGGGGTTCCAAATCTTTCGGATCACTTGACTCCTCTGAGAATCAGACGAAAGCTTGTCTCCAGGAAGACATAGCCCCTCATAGATTTTGAGCTGTTTAAGAACGTTCTCATCCCCAGATTAAGAATCTGAAATCGGTTTACGAAGGGAAGCACTGTCTTTGGCTCACGGAGGCTGGTTCACAGACAAGATGGCAGGATCAGGCATCAGGCGCCCCTTCTTATTGCGTGCATGTCTGTCTGTCAGTCTGCAGGCCCCTTCTCCACACCCTCCAACACATGCATTAGCTCTCTTCCCAAACCCTTGAGCAGAAGACAGGAGACACAGCATGGGGCAGCCTCTGCTTTCTCTGCCCCAGAAGCTCTTGAGCAAGGCAGATCAGCTGGAAGAGGGTTGACAAAGGAGACAGGGGGTGGGGGTGGGGGGTGGAGCATAGGAACTGGCCGACTGTCCTTCGGGCAGAAGCCCAGACCTTGCCCTGTCCCCACCCCCCACTTTTTTTTTAACCTCAAGGCTGGTGTTGTGAATCAGTGAGTGTAATTGTGAAAGCTGGGCCTTTCAGTTAGTCTGTGAGACCTTGACCCCACGGAGGACAGCCCTGGTCTCTTTGGCCATACCTCGCATTCACCCTGGGTTTCTGAACTGCTTCAGTCTGAGGACGGGTGCCATCGCTTTGGCTTTTTAATTATTTCTTTAGGAGATCAAAAGTCAGATCTTCCCTGTCATTAGGATCAGATAAAGGAAAAGAAAGAGACTCCAAAGAGCCCGAGGGTAGACTGTGAAATGTGATCTATTTTGACCCTCATAGAGCATCCCTGTTACTCAGGCCTGAGCGTGGGGAGGATCCTGAGAGAGTGCCTTCCCCCTTACCTGGCACTCCGGGTGTGGTGGGCACCGCCTTGTGGCCTGGGGATTGTGGGAGGAGGCCTGCTCCCGACAACTGGGTCCGGAGACTCTGCCTGCAGAGGGTGACACCTGCCTTCTGGTGGACTCGGCGCTGGGAGGTCACTGCAGGCAGAGGGGAAGGGCAGTTTCATTCTGTGAGGCTGAGGATGGTGTGAGGGAAGAATGCAATTCTAGGGATGGGAGAGGGTGGTGGGAGATGCCAGGAGAAGCCAGATCTTGCAGGCCCTTTGTGCCACGGTCAGGAGTTCTAACTTGACCTTGAGGGTGTTGCTAGGAGGATTCAGTGAGGAAGAGCAGAGGAACACTGCTTGGTCACTCACTCCCCATTCGTCAGGAGCAGGAGGTGGGCGCAGATGATCAGGGAGAACTTCCTTCACAGGCTGAGGGGTCAGCACCCATCTGGAGCGGGAGATACCAAGCAAGCTCCTGCCAGTAACACTTTCTGGAATCCCAGGACCAAGTGGCCTCCAGAAAAGCATTTAGAGAAAGTCCAGCCACCTAATGACTCGCTTATACACCCAGCCCCATCTGGCCTCTGATCTCATTCATTTTCAAGCCCTCCGGGATGGGGTGAGGGCTGCAGGGTTATGCTGAAGGCAGCCAAGGACAACCCTGCCCAAGGACGGAGGACCCCTAGGACTCAGAGCGTCCTGACAGCCAGCCAGCCTTCAGTGCCAGGATCGCAGTGGGATGAGGAAGCCAGGCCCCTTTTCGAGGTGGTGCCATTTTGCACGGTCCTGCCCCTCGAGAGCTGTGATCCTCTCCCCCTCCGCGTTGGGCAGCCGGAACACTTGGTTTCTGTCCCAGTGACCGTGTACTCTAACCGCCACTCTCACAGCAGCAGTAAACACTCGGGGCTTCCCTGGGGGCTCAATGGTAAAATCCAGCTGCAACGCAGGAGACAGGAGTTTGATCCCTGGGGCAGGAAGATCCCCTGGAGAAGGGAATGGCAACCCACTCCAGTATTCTTGCCTGGGAAATCCCATGGACAGAGGAGCCTGGAGGGCTACAGTCCATGAGATTGCAGAGAGTTGGGCATGACTGAGCGACTCAACAGCAACGCACACTTGGGGAGGGGCTTCATTTTCTGGGAATAACTGCGCATGTGTGGTAAACCTCCCCCCAGGTCTTTGGCCAGCCTCTCACCTTGGAGAGGGGCTGTGTACGGCTAGCAGGTTCAAAAGTAGAGGGTGAGAGAATTTCTAGAGAATTTCTCCAGAATTGGCCTTGCAGGACCCCTGGACCGTAGCACCCAGGTTTCTTGGGCAAAGAGATCACGTCTCCTAATTTTCCTGAATGACTCACTCCCATTTACAAAGCCAACACTGTCATCCAAGGCACAGTGCCCAAGTGTGATCATTCCCTGGGGACGGCAGGGTGAGCTGGTTTGACCAGGGCGGGTGGGTCTTTTACGTAATTCGCTGGGGCAGAGGTGCTTAAAAGGTTAAATTGTACTGAGGCGAGGCCCCTCCCTCACCCTGGGGAAGTTTCTAGGCTGGGCCAGACCTCTGTGCCAGCAGGGCCCAGGGCCAGGACTGCTCTGGTGCAGGCAAGCTCAGGAGAGGAGCGAAAGGTCACAGAACATGCTGGCAGCCATGTGGAACTTGTCTTCCATTCTGTCCACCCCCACCATCTTTCCCCAATTCCTACCTTTCTCTTCTCTTTTCAGGGAACATCTTTATCCAGCAGCCAAGTTACTACAATGACCTGGACGAAACCATGCCCACCATCCTTCAGGTACCAGCTCTTCGCCCTGCCCTGGGGAGGGTGGGGGGCATGGGGGCAGGGCAGGCCCATTCTCCTACCTGGAGATGTTGCTCTTCTTTCCTGCAAGAGTCTGGGAGAACTCTCTTCACCTCTTCACACCAGACGCACCTCCAGACCATGTGTTCTACCCCTCACTTCATTCCTTCAAATTTGTCCTTTCCCCTCTCGAACAGGACTGACATCTAAGGGCCGTCCAGCACTCATACGGAGGGAGCTTGGGGTGCACTCTGTGTTGTCCATCAACAGCCATCTGCCCCTGAGGATACCCCTGTACGTTTCTCAAGTCTGAGCTCTAAAGCCTCGTAGAATCATTTTTATGAAAAAATGCTCATTGTAGAAACTTTGGAAAATTCCAAAAAAATAAATAAATAAGTAGAAGAAGAAGATTAATCTTCCTCTGTAATCCTGCCACCAGGAGATAAGCACTGTTCACGGTACCTCCTAGAATTTTGCTGCTAGTGTACTTAAATGTGGTGCTCGGTTGCTAAGTCATGTCCGACTCTTTGCAACACCATGGACTGTAGCCCACCAGGCTCAGACTCTGTCCATGGGATTTCCTAGGCAAGAATACTGGAGTGGGTTGCCATTTCCTTCTCCAACTTAAATGTGGTGCGATCCACAATGAGCTCTGTTTTCCCCCTCACTATTGATTTGTCTTTTATTCAATACAGTTCCTATAAATCGCCTTGCCCTGGGCATCCAGAAATACATGTTGCTGACTGTATCTCTTAAATATCCATCCCCATACACTTGTCTAGCCGATCCGGGTCACATCCACAGGGTTTACGTACATTTCGTCATCATCATCATCCTCACCACAGTCCCACGGGAAGGATGTCCCCATGATTCCCTTTTGACACAGGTTCCATTCTGAGATGGTCACTGAGAAGCTCACTGTCTCACCTGGTGTCCCAGGGACACCGGCATATATCCTGAAGATTCCAAGGCAGTGTTGGGGTCACCAGTCCCTCACTGCAGGACGGGGGTCCCCGCTGCCAGTTCAGTAGGAAGTGAGAGAGTCACCTCTTGCGTTCACAGGTCTTCAGCAATATCCTCCAGCACTGCGGTCTGCGCGGGGATGGGGCCAGCGCCACACCCCAGAAGCTCGAGGAGAGGGGCCGGCTCAGCCCCAGCGACATGCCTCTCCCGGTGAGCTTGCCCTTCAGCCGGCTTCTTTCTGGCCAAGAGAAGGCCTGGAGCCTCCCCACTGCTCACAGCCCCTCACCCCACCCCGCAGGCGGCTTGGCCCATCACACACGCTTTCGGACATTTCAGCAGGTTTTCTCGCTTCATTTATGGAGTTGCGGAGGGAACAGCATGGAGGTTTAGCCTTCGCTTAGTTCAGCTGGACAGGTTCCTGGGTGCGTTTCTCATGGGGCCATTCATCCATGGCACCAGCATGCCCCAGCACATGCCAGGCCCCCAGGCTGGGCCATGAGGCCCCAGTGGTTACAGAAGCAGATGCCTGTGTTAGCACGGGAGTTAGAGCAGGGACGAGGGTGCGGTGGGCTGCCCTCCTGCAGCTTGTGCTGTCGTGGGAAAGCAGGCCTTAAACAAGCAAGCGTTCCAGAAAAGGGCACAGCGAGTGCCGTGGGAACAGGGCACCTCGCCCTGTGACCTGCAGATAAGTTCCCTTATCTGTAAAGTGGAGATCTGACCTGTGGCCCAGCCTCTTGTTTGAGTTGTTCGGAGAATCAGGGAGCCCTGCCTGTTCTCAACATGCTCTCCAGACCCGATGGCGAGTGGGGGCTGGGTGTCTTGGCCTCCCTGGGCTGTAATTTCTGTGTGGGACCTCCGGCGCTGTCTTCAGATTCAGGGATGGGTTCTCCTTCAGCTTCAAAGAGAGAATCGTATTAACCTGAGGCGAAAGGTCACCCTCGACGCCCCAGGGCACGCATCCTTTGGAGCTGCGGCAGGCAGACCCGAGGGGGACCCTGGGCTCTGTCCGCTTTGCCTCAGACCCTCGGCAGGGCTGTCCCTGGGGGTACTAATGCGGTGTTTTTCCTCCGGCCTGACAGGAGTTAAAGGACGTCGTCCTCTACCTTTGTGACACCTGCACCACCCTCTGGGCCTTTCTGGACATCTTCCCTCTGGCTTGTCCGACCTTCCAGAAACACGACTTCTGTTACAGGTACAGCGGTTGCAGTTGAGGTTTGGGTTCACATCCACGTTCAGCCAATATTTACTGGACGCTTAGAACCTGCCAGGCCCCCTCTTCCAGCGCCCGCCTGCGTGGAGGCTGCATTTGAGAAGGACTTTTACTGGGGGGGTTAGGAGCAGGGGAGGAGAGGGAGAAAAATGCCAGCCAAGAGCGGGGCAGTTTCCGTTCAGACCCGGTCTGCTGCAGAGCCCTCGGCACGGGTGGGCACAGGAGTGCGAGAGGCTGAGGAGGCTCAGGCTGAGGACTTCGGCCTCCAGCGTGGGGAGGCGCGCGCGCAAGCAGACGTGCGTCCACGTGGGGCCAGCTGGTGGGGCTGCTGCAGGAATGCAGACGAGGGAGCACAGCCCTGTCTGGAGGAATAAGAGACGGTTTCAGAGTGATGCTTAGATGAGACCTTAAGAATGAACAGCAACCTGCCTGGCAGAGAAAGCCTGCAGTGGCCCAGATGGTGGAGAAAGCCGTGCAGTGCAGTATGACGCGGGGTGTGAGTCGGGGAGTGGGCTTGGGGAGCAGGCGACCACAAGATGCGGCCCCAGGGAAGTCAGACCTGCTGTGTGATGTGTGTTGGTAGGCAGTGGGGACTTTATTGTGGAGGCAGGAGGGAGCCCTGGAGACTTCTATCCAAAGAAGTCATAGAAAGATCCTGCTGTAATGGAGAAAGACCAGGAGGGGATACAGCGGAGGGAGAAAGACCCTCTTTGCCCACTTAGCCCCATGGGCATCCGTTCCTTGAGCAGTGAGAAAGGGGTGCCGGGACGGGGGCTGGTAACTGGCTCGTTGCCCGGCAACTGTGGGGGGTGGGGGGCTGTCCTGCTGTCAGTGGCCTCCGGCTGTTCTTGCCAGGCATCTCCCCCAGCCATTCTGGGAGCTATCCAACTCCATCCCCCCTGCCCTCTGTCCACTGGGTCATTTGCCCAGCTATTCCACAAAACATTTATCTAGCGCAGACATGTGCCAGAGATGGCAGCTGGTGCCCTGAGCCCACCGGGTCCCCTGAGCTCAGCCTCCCAGAGAATGTTAGAAAAAAGTGCCAATCCACATTGTCCCCAGAAGAAAAGGGTGGGGATAGGACTTTTAAAAATGTTGTCACAATTTTTTTAAAGGTATTTACCTCATGGTAAATGTGGCAAACTGGAAACCTGGGAACTCCCCAGAGGTAGGAAATGAAATCACTCTGAACAATCAGGCTGTTGTTAGACTTATTTTCATTCACCATGAGCACTTTCCCATTTTGCGAAAGCATCTTCCCAAATGGGGCACAGATGGCCTTGGAAAGGGTCTCTGGAGATGGAAGGGTCCTTGCCGGAAGAGCTGAGTTTCCCAAGAGGTACCTGGAAGACATCACAATGGACATGAGTTTGAGTAAACTCCAGGTGAAGGACAGGGGAGCCTGGCGTGCTACAGTCCATGGGGTCACAGTCAGACTCCACTCGGACTGAACAACAACCCCCCTGGAGGCAGGGCTGCAGCTCCACCCGCCTCAGGGTGAGGAGGAAGAAAGGAAAACACTTTTGACTGCGAGTGACCCTGCCTTTGGCAAGAGATGCTGCCTCAGACCCACAAATAGCCTGAGGCTGGCTCAGCCTGTTCCAACTGTGCTGGAGGCCAGGAAGGCATGCTGAGCAGAGTCCTTAGTCCCCTCCAGGGCTCCAGGCAAGGGGTTACCTCACCAAACAGCCTCCAGCTAATCTCTCTGAGCAGCCTTCTCCGCCTTCCTCTCTTTCTGTCCTTTAATTTTATGAACAAATAATATATTCACAGGGTGTATAAAACACACCTTTGAAAAGTCTCCCTCCCCCCCTTCTCTACTTCTGTTCCTCACACACAACCATTGGGTTAGTTTTTTTGTGGAATTTTCCAAAGATATGCATGTAAATATGCACATATACGCAAATAAACATATTATCTACCTCCACCCTCTTTTTAATATTTCATATACTGGCATATTGGGCATCCCACGTGACTCAGTGGTAAAGAATCCACCTGCCAGTGCAGGAGACTCAGGAGATAGAGGCTAAATCCCTGGGTCAGGAAGATCCCCTGGAGGAGGAAATGGCAATCCACTCCAGCGTCTTGCCTGAAAAATCCCATGGACAGAGGAGCCTGGCAAGCTACAGTTCCTGCGATTGCAAAGAGCTGGACATGACTGAGCACGCACACATCCTGGTATATTATGAGTGCTATATGTACTGTAGGCTTTCTGCTTTTAAATTTAATGCGTATCTGTACAAGGACCACCTTCAGTCTTTGGTATCTCTGAGTAGAACTCCACTGTGGGGGACCCCAGACCCCAGAGATGGCACTTTAGGTTTTTTCCAACTGTTTGCTATTACCAAAAAAAAACACCAAAATACATTGCCACAGAGGCTAACTTTGCACCTAGGTCACTGTGTACCTTTACAACTATATCTGAGGAATAAATTCCTAGAAGTAGAATTGCAGGAACAGATGGCACATGCATTTGAAATTTTCACGGATTTCGCCAAATCACCCTCCATAGGGGCTGTTTCAGTTTACCCTTTTACCAGCAGTGTGTCATGGCAACACCTGACTCTGTTTGAGCCAAACTGTCCTCTCTGTCTTCTGGGTGCCACGCTGTGGGCCTCAAAAGCCCCGCCCCTTTTGGCCTGCCTACCCACATCTACCAACAGCCCCACACCAGGAAAAAGTGGCCAGGAGCCAGCGATCGACAGACGAATGTTTACAGGGCACATTACATTTGCTGCTGCAGATTCAGCTCAGTCCTAGGAAATCAGCTGCTTTTCTGGCTTTGGGAACTTAAGATGTTTAGAGATAGAATTACACCCCGGAAGAGAGGTAGCTGCATTTTAAGGTGTAAGATCAGCATCTTCTGAGCGCTGTGTGTCTGGTTCCAGAGAGGAATAGTCACAGGGGTGAGCTTATGGTCAGGAAACATGTGGCTAGGATGGAGAGTTGGGTTTTGTGTTTTTTTTTTATTGGAGTATAGTTGATTTACAGTGTTCTGTCAGTTTCAAGTGTCCAGCAAAGTGAATGAGATATATATATATACACACACATATACATATATATATATAGACACACATATATATACATGTATACATACATATATATACACATATATACATGTACACACATATACACATACACGTATACACATATATAGGCTTCCCTGGTGGCTCAGTGGGGAAGAATCTGCCTGCCAATGCAGGAGACGCAAGTGGTTGGGAAGATTCCCTGGAGAAGGAAATTGCAACCCACTCCAGTATTCTTGCCTGGAAAATCCCATGGACAGAGGAGCCTGGCAGGCAATGGGCCATGGGGTCGCAAAGAGTCAGACAACTTAGCAACTAAACAACAACAACAAAATATGTGTGTTCCACTCTTTTTCAGATTCTTTTCTCATATAGGTTGTTACAGAACATTGGGTAGAGCTCCCTGTATGGTACAGTAGGTCATTATTAGTCACCCCTTTCACGTGTACTGGTATGTATACGTTAATCTCAATCTCCTAATTTAGGGGATGGAGAATTTAAGTCTGAGTTGAGGACAGGTGGCTGTGAGGTTACTGAGGTGAGAAGCCAGCTTGGCTGGCCTGTACCAGGTATAGATGTACCAGAGAGAGGAGTTCCACTCTGATATCATAGGAGATAGGGAGCTGCTGGCAGTTTCTGAGCAAGAAGAAAGTCACCTTGTACCTATTCCTCAAAGCTTGGTGCATCCTGGGTGGCCCGCTCATTGCTCTGTGAGAATGAGCCCCTCTGGATCTTGGACTCCCATCTGAGCAGGGGGCGAGCTCCAGGTCACTGCCCACCAGGCTCTTCCTAGGACCAGCCACAGCGGAGCAATCTGGGCTGAGGGAGAAACTTGTCTTGGGGACAACCTGGCAGGAAGAAATGGGCCCTCCTGCTCCCTTGTGCGTGCTTTGATTTTTCTAAGGAAGTGTGAGATTTCTGAGCTAATCCAGCCTTTTACCCCGTGTGTGTCATTGCAGGCTAGCTTCCTTTTACGAAATAGCCATTCCCGAACTGGAGTCTGCAATTAAGAAGAGGAGGCTTGAAGACAGCAAGTGAGGCGGGGACAAAACTGCGGCCTGTTATGGGAGGGCCCCAGCTCACCCGTCCTGGGCTTCGGCGCCCCCTTCTCTGTGTCGAGGGCCAAGGACCAGGGACGAGAGGCCCCGCAGTTTCAGCTAGTGCTGCCCTCCCTACCTAGCAGCCTCCTGGCAGCAGGGAAGCCTTTCCCCCTCAGCTGTTGCTCCAGACTCTTCCGCTGGTTCCTGAGCCGCCATTTGAACTGACAGGTGGCCCTGGAACTAGCCAGCCTCTCAGAGCCTGTCGCCCTTTGCCAGCTGCTGTCAGCGGCGACCTGAGGCTTTCTCAGCCCCCGGGGGATGGAGGGCAGGGTGGGGGCCACCTGCAAAGGCTGTGAGGAAGCTCCCCTGGTGCCTTTCTGCCTCTCAGATCTACTTTTCTTTCTCTCTGGCCTCCAAGGCTGCTAGGTGACCTGTGGCAGAGGCTCTCCCATTCCAAGAAGAAGCTACTGGAGATTCTCCACATCCTCCTGAATCAGACCTGCCTCCTCCCGGTCCTGGAAAGCAGGTGGGCGTTCGGGATCCCCTGCCCGCCCAGGCGGGAGAGCCCCCTCCCCAAGCCCCCCTGGGGCGCTGCCGTCATTGCATGGGGCTCCCTCCCCTGCCCCGGGGTTGCCCAGCAAAGATGGGAAACCGGGAAGAATGCCTCTTTCCTCCGACTGGCAGAGGGAGGCTGCAGAGGGGTGGGGCGGGTGGGGAAGGAGCCAAGCCTGTCTGCAGGGAGTGAGCTCATCCTCTTCTCTGTGTCCTGTTCCAGCTGCGACAACATTCAGGGCTTCATCGAAGACTTCCTTCAGATCTTCAGCTCCTTGCTGCAGGAGAAGAGGTGAGCTGGGAGTAGCAGCAGGAGGGGGCCCAGTCCTCCCACCAGCCCCAGGAGAGGCCTTCCGTAATAGAGACCCTGCCCTGTGCTCACCATGATCTAAGCTTTTGGTGTTTGTGGTTGGGCAGCAGACGGGGAGTGGCAAACCAGCCTGGTGTCCCCGCCACCCTCTAAGTCCCGCCCCCACCCCACCAACCCTCTGACTCCCGCCCCCCTCCAGGTTCCTGCGGGACTATGATGCGCTCTTCCCCGTGGCCGATGACGTCAGCCTTCTGCAGCAGGCCTCCTCCGCCCTGTATCCTTCCACCGCAGCCCCCGGGGTGGGCCTGGCCCTGCGTCCTGGGTCCTGGGTCCTGGGCCCTGACCGGATTGGACCCAGAGGAGTGGAGGAACCGTTTAGCCCCAGAACACGTGGGAGCCAGCTCTCCCTGACACCCTGTTTTGGGAGAAGACTGCTCTGATCCTCGGGGTACACATAGCCCTCCTTTCCCTGGTCTTTGCTGAGCGTCTGGGGCTGTGTGACCAAGAGGGACTCAGCCCTGCCCTCGGGGACCTCACGCAGGATGGGAGAGGGATAAGCAAACAGGCAGCGAGAGTGTCACTCAGAGGCAGGGGAGTCGAGGGGAGGAGGCGGTGTCACACAGAAGCGAAACCCAAGTTGAGAATAGCACAAGGAACAGGAGATGGCCACACCCTGAACTAAATGCTCCCCGGGCACAGTGTTGAGCCCATAGACGTGAGCAGCCTGCAGGGCACTGAGGGGCCGGGGTCTGGTGGGGGCCGGGTTTGGCCGTGGCAGATGAGCCCTGGGGTGGCCCTTGCTGAGGAATTTGGGGTGAGCCCTGCAGGTGCTGGGAGACCTGGAAGGATGTGAAGCGGAGGTGGACCTTGTCAGTCTCAGACTTCGGGTGGTGGCCACTTGGGTTGGAAGCAGCATGAGGGAGGGACTTGCCTCGTGGCCCAGTGGTTAAGACTCCATGGTCCCAATGCAGGGGGCCCAGGTTCGATCCCTGGTCGGGGAGCTAGATCCCACACACTGTAACTAAAGATCAAAGATCCCGAGTGCTGCAACTAAGACCTGGCGGAGCCTAACTAATTAATTTTTTTTTTTTTAAGAAAGTATAGAGTGAGAGAGTCTAGAGCAACTACCCAGCGTCTGACTTGGCAGCACCCAGGGTACTGGAGAGGCACAAGGGCCCGGGAGGAATGGGCCTGCAGGCCATTTGGATGGTGGGGGTAGGTTGCTCAGTCCAGCCTCAGGGACACCCTGTGGGCCAGCTTTTGCAGAAAGCCCACAACGGGTTGGACAGGATGCCCGGTGGCAGTGACCCCACCGGGCCCTCCTCCTGGGGGGGTCTTTGTCCCAGGACCCTTGGCTGCCAGACCCTGGCCCTGCCCTTACGCAGAGCTGCTCTCTGCTGAGCTGCAGGTACTGGGTTTTGAGGCTCTGTGGCTGTGGGCTGGCCTGCTTCCCCAGGCAGCCCGCGGTGCCTGCAGGGTGCAGCCCAGATGGCCCCTGGCTCAGCCACGCAGTGAAGGGTGGAGAGAGGGCTGTGGTCCCTGAGAGAGACTCCTTAACCCGTCCTCCCAGGGATGAGACACGGACCGCCTACATCCTCCAGGCAGTGGAGAGTGCCTGGGAAGGGGTAGACCGGAAGAAAGCCACCGGCGCCACGGCCGAGAACCCTAACAGAGTCGGGGAGGCGGCGGAGGTGCTCAGCGGGCTGTCCTCACTCCCCCAGGAGGAGGAGGTGTGTGACGGGACTGGCCGGGGCAGCGGGAGACCTCCCTTCTGTGTTCCCGTGAGGAAAAGGGTTTGTTTTGGGGTTGACAGCTTCTGAGCTGCTGGCCTGCTCTGCGCTGCCCTTCGAGGGTTCTGAGCCGAGGGCGAGCTGGAAGGCCTGTGAGGTAGGCAAGGCGCTTAGCCATCAGGGCCTTACTTCCCCCGACAAGGTGAAGCACGGGAGCTTTTTCCACGTGAACTCTCCATCGGTGCACACCTCTAAACAGAGGGGAAGCCGCTGAGCAGGTGCTGTCACTCCGGACATCGCCAGAACCCAGCATCACCACCTCTGTGACCCTCCTGATTGGCCGCTGACCCAGGGCTCTCCCCTGCATGTCAGGAGGCAGAGTGACTTGGGGCTTAAGACGACACAGTCTATGGGGTCAGGCTGCTCAGGGCCGTATCCTGATTCTGCCACCTGCCAACTCTGAGCCCTTAGGCACATCCCTCACGTGAGCCCTGGTTCCTCCCCTGGAGGGGGGCGTGGCAGGGTCCTCGTCTCCACGTGGGTGCTCAGAGCTGCCTTGAGGAGTGAGTGATCGGCCCCTGGGCCCCGCTGCCAGACGCCGCTGTCCTTCTGTTAGGCCCCAGGCCCTGTGCCCACTGTCCCAGGGCCTTGGAGAATGGTGGTCCCCTCCCCACCACCTTTGCCCCACTTGGCTTCTTGCCTCAGACACAGAGGAGTTTTATTACTGTTTTTTTGATTTGTGAATTTCCTTAATTGAAAAGCTGAAAAAACGTATTCCAAGCCAAAGGGGCGCTTCTCCACATCAGCCAGCTCCAGCGATTGCTTTTCCCCTCCGACCTCAGTCGTCAGGCTGTCAGAGGGGAAAAGGGCTGGTTCCCAGAAGCCGTGGCCACTTGTGGACAGCCTCGTCCACGCCAGGCTCTGTGCTCTGCACTTTTTGTGTATCGTCTCTTTGAACCCTTTGAAAACAACCCCATGAAGTAGGTGTAGTCTGGCGGCTTTATAAGGAGGAAACCGAGGTTCAGAGAGGTTAAGTGCCCTGCCCAAGGTCACACAGCCAGAAGCAGCAGCTCAGCTGGTAAACCGTAGCTCCCCCTTTCACAGAGGAGGACATGGAGGCTCAGACAGACTTAAGAGACTTGGCTAAGGTCCCTTACCCGGGACGGGGAGGGCTGGGACTCAGACCAGGTCGCCTGACTCCGAGACCAGTGCTGTTTGGGGCTCCCTGGCCCAGCCCAGGCCTCCCCTCGGTCTCTTCTGCAGTGCCTGGGGGCGGCCGCAGCCCCAGGCCCCACCGTGTGCGGTGTGGAGCTGGACTCACTCATCTCCCAAGTGAAGGACCTGCTGCCGGACCTCGGCGAGGGCTTCATCCTGGCCTGCCTGGAGCACTACAGCTACGACCCCGAGCAGGTGATCAACAACATCCTGGAAGGGCGGCTGGCCCCCACCCTCAGCCAACTGGACCGTGGCCTGGACAGGTGGGAGCATTTCGTGGGAGGAAGCTCGTGGTGCCCAGACTGCCCCGGGGTCCTCGTCAGGGCCCTTCCCATCTCCTCTGACCCCACTCCTCTTTCTCCTGTGTCCCATCCTTGGTACTTCCCCACAGTGGCAATTCCCAACCACAGAAGCTGACGCCCTTTTTGGGGAAACAGAAACCTCAGGCCTCCAGAGGTCCTCGCATGCCCCCTGCAGCGCAGAGTGGGCTCCGCTGGGCCTCCCTGCTCCGCCTCCTGGGAGATTGGGGGGCGGGGGGTGACTGAGGGCTCGCGGCCCTCTGTGCTCTGATGTTGCTGCCTGCCTGGCCACTGAGGGAGCACAGCCAAGCTTCTCACTTCCTTCATAGTCACCCTTCTTTTCCTTTGTTTTTTGGGGCTTTTTTGACCGCAGTACACAGCTTGTAGGATCTTGGTTCCCTGACCAGGGATTGAACCAGGGCCCTCGGCAGTGAGAGTGTGGAGTCCTAACCCTTGGACTATCAGGGAATTCCCCCACACCTACCCTTTCTCAGTTGGGCCCACTGCTTCCCTGAAGCCCCTGGGGGCAACAGGAAGGAGTGTAAACGGATGTTTCTTCCATGAATAAATGTTGTTTGTTGAATGAATAAGTGAATAACTTCCAGAAAGAAGCTAGCTCTGCCTTTGAACCAACTCCTCAGCTTCCATGTGCCCATTTTACAGGTGAAGGGACTGAGGCAAAAAAAACCCAGCTCAAATGACCTCTGTCTTGCAGGGAACACAACCTGTATGAATGGCACGTGTGCAGGGTGGCCACCTCCCCAGGCTGGGGCAGGCTTGGGCAGGTTTTTAGCCTGTGTCCCAGGTGTGGCTGTTCCTGGGGAGTGGAGGCTCTGACCGACCACACGTGGGAGGGGGAGCATCCCCCTGAAATGGATTTCTGCGCCAACCCCCCAGACAGGTGAAGCCGGACCCAACGCCCCTGCTGACGTCTCGTCACAACGTCTTCCAGAATGACGAGTTTGACGTGTTCAGCAGGGACTCGGTGGACCTGAGCCGGGTGCACAAGGGCAGGAGGTGAGTCCAGTGGGCCGTGGGGTCCCAGAGACCCCAACTCTGCAAGTGCAGAGAGGACGAGAGAAACCCAGGGCTGTCATCTTGATGGAAGTGGTCACAGAGCTTCCACATGGGGCTCCCCATACCCCAGATCAGCGTGCTCCCTGCAGCCAGGCTCCGGGCCTCTAACAGCCTGGCTTCAGGCTCCAACCCTGTGTGCAGAGTTAGTGAGTCCTCCTTGACAGCAAAAGGCCAGCAGGGCCAAACCGGCCCCTCTTCCCTTCTCCCATCTTCGGAGGAGTCCCTGGGTGGGAGAGCTGGTCAGTGCTCCTCAGCAGTGCTCCCTGACTGGTGCCTTTCCACCCAGGGACACAATGGGAGAACAAAGGCCTCTGCCCAGGTGAATATATTACATTTGAAGGCCTTCCTACTTATTTTTGGTCTATGTCCTTCGTACTTTTTTGGCATTGAAAAGTCCATTCATGATTTATTCATTTATTTGCCTGGTGCTTCTAGGCCCTGGATTTATGAGATGCTAGGGACATGGTGGGGGGTGGAACAGACACGGCCCCTGCCCACGTGGCGTTTGGACTGATCAGCTTGGCAATCAAACAAAACAAGCCCCGTGAACTCACAGATGAAACAGATTCTCCAAAGGTGGAGGTGCGCAGACTCCCAAGCCTCTACCTGGGGCTTCAGTCCAGGCAGAAAGGCTTCTCGGAGACAATGCCGTGGGCAGACGGTGGAAGGATGAGGGAGGCTCAGTTGTGCAGAGCAGGCAGGAGCTTTCCAGGCAGACCGAACAGCAGGGGCGGTGGCCCCGAGGCCATGGGGAGCATGGCGAGGGTCCCCTTCACCAGTACAGTGTACGTTCTGGAAGGATCCCCTGGCTTTGGATTGGGGACCCCTTGGAGGGACTGAGAGTCAGCTTTGGATTGGGGACCCCTTGGAGGGACTGAGAGTCAGCAGCCACACGGCGTGGTGGCAGGATCAGACGCTGACAGCCTGGTGCCAGCCCCGCAGTGTTAATGGAGCCATTTCATGGAATCTACAAAGCTGGGGGCCGCTGGGCAAGTCCAGCGCGCCTTCTCCCTCATCACATAGATGGAGGCAGCGAGGGGAGAGGGCCCTGCCCGATTCTTGGGACAGGGGCCCCAGAGCTAGAAGCACAAGCTCTTCCCTGCTCCTGGGACCGTTCAGCACTGGTGGAGTGGCCGTCTGAGGGCTCGGGGACCTGGCACAGGGCAACTCTAAAGCCATCTGGCTGGCTGGGCAGGAAGCTATTGCAAACTGCTTAGTCATGCACGTTGCAACATCCCCAGATACGAGGCTGGCGACGTTGTCCCGCCTCAGTGCCCGCCCTTCCAGGCCCTGCTGCAGGAGAGGGGCATGCGGCGGGGGCTGTACCCCTGCTCCAAGGGGCGCCCGGCCACCCGGGCAGAAACTGCGCAGCAGACGTTCACTGGCCTCGTGCTGGGCAGCCCAGGGGTTGGGGTTTACAGAGATGCAGGGGCTCTGTTCATATGCGCATTATTTATTTATCCACTCAGCAAATATTTATTAAGTGATTGACTGTGGCCAGATCCTGTGCTCGACACACTGGGAGACACAGGGAACGGGGCACCCAGGCCTCTCCCTCCCAAGGCAGACAGAGAGACATTGGGAATGACTTAGACCGATCGAGACGCAACAGAGTGGAGAGGGGCACGGAGGGGCATGGAGGGCCTCAGTGGGGTCGCCCGTCCTGACGTGGGCAGGGCGGGGCGCTTAGGGCCTGTAACACACGAGAAAGCAAGCTGCACAAGGCAGGCCACCCTTGAGTTAAACCATCTGTGCGTCGTTACAGACACTCGATCCCTAAATGGCGCAAGAAATGAGGAACTCTGTCCCGTTGTGGACCAGGCCAGCACAGGGTAGGGCAGTTGAGGCGTGGTTGACCCATGGTGCAGCCACGTCTTCAAGGCTGCATCTTGCTTTCTCGTGGCCCCTGGGTGGCCGCAGCGTGATGTCCAGAAATGACCGGGCCACCAGGAAGTCAGGGTCAAGTCTTTCTGGATCTCTCTTAGAGACCAGGAGACCTTTCCCAGTGGCCCCCCACGTGAGGGGGTGAGCTGGGGAGCTGGGCTCCAGGGCTCCTGGAGAAGGGGGAAGAGGAAGGACCTGTGCAAAACGAGGGGCTGCTAGGAGTGGGGGTGAGGTGAGGGGCTTGTTAGGTCGGCGCCAAGCACACGTGCTGCAGGTATATCGTAGCTAGGGAAGGAGGCGGTGAGGGTAATGTGGGGTCCCCTTACTCCTTTCGACAGTGGTGCCCCGGAAGATAAGGCATTCTCTTTCAGATCAGTTCTGTTGCCTCAAAACGCTTACGCACCCTGTGTGCCTCATTGGAGAGTCACAGAGCACATTAGCCCATTAAAGGTTCTGACGAGTCCTATAGTCAGAGAGACTGGATTCCCTTTGTGAAGCTCAGCAGGTGCCAGGTCTGCTTCTGGGCATCGTCTGATTTCATCCTTGCACCATCCCTGGAGGCAAGATCAAGTCTCAGCAAGGATAAGGGGCCGGCCTGTGATCACACCCCTCAGGAAGTAGCCGAGCAGCCTAGAGTCAGGAGGCCTGTGCTCTGGCCCCGGCTATGCCGGTGGGAGCTGTGTGGCCTTGGGAGGGTTACGTGGCCTCTCTGGCTCCCCGATTCCTCACCCGGAAAAGGAGGGCTTTACTGCCTCTGCAGGCCCTTCAGAAATTCAAAGGAGAGTGTCACCCTCTAAGGGCCAATTTGAGGGCCAATCTTGAAGGACAGGCTGGAGCAGGTGAGGAGAAAGGTGGTTGAGCCTCAGGGGAGCCCGCATGTACCTGGACTTGAGAGAGGCAGAGGAGGCGCCCTGCTCCAAACAGGCTCTGGTGCTCTCGCAGCTTGGCTGACCTGGCCCTCGGGTGTGTCTGCTCCTGGCTGCTTTTGCCCCTTTCTTTCTTTCTTTCCTTCTCTGGCTTCATATGAGGTCATGGGGCCAGAGCCTTCCTGGACGAAGTACCCTGTCCTTACCTGTGTCCTCTCCTAGGACCCAGCTGAGCCAGGGGCAGTTTGCTAGCCTTCTCTGTGGTCCTGCCAGGGAGCCACATAACCAGAGGCCACGCAGCGTGAAAGAACGTCCCTCTGCCCACACTGGGGACTGGGTGGACCAGGGGCCGTGGGATGGGGCAGGGAGAATGTGTCAGCGCTCATTCATCCTAGGTCCCCTGGCCCAGCGTGGGGCCTGGCACCTGGCAGGACCTCAGGAAGCCTGTGTTGATTGAATGGGTGCGCTTTTACCAGGGGCTTCACCTGAACGAGCTTGGCCCCTTCACTTGCTCTCTGCCTGTCTCCTCTCCACCCCTCAGCTTGGCAGAGAGAGCGCCTGCTAAGGGCCGAGGCCACGGTCACAGGCTCCCTCTCCTGGCATGAGGTGACAGATTACTGTGGCCCGAGATGGTTCCCTGGTCCAGACCAAACATCTCCACATCACGGAGCTTCCAAGAGCCCTTCTCCAGCGCCTCCTGCGACGCCCCCACTCAGCCCTCTGCACCCCTATTCATTTCTGCTTTCCTTGTGTTTCCAGGACGTGTGTGCCTTCATCTAGCACACTTCTGCTCTTTGCCACTAGACTGAGTTCCATGAGGGCAGATCCAGATCTTACTCTTCTGAATCTCTCCCCAGCCCAGCTCATAGTAACCCCTTATTAAAAACTGTTGAAGGGGGTCTTCTCTGGTGGTCCAGTGGCTAAGACTCTGTGCTCCCAATGCAGGGGGCCTGGGTTCAATCCCTGGTCAGAGAACTAGATACCACATGTTGCAACTAAGACCCAGCACAACGAAATAAAAACAAAAAAAAAAAGTTGAAGGAAGCAGATCCTAACCCACGGTGCGGGGGGCCCCAGTTCTGATCTGCCCCAGGCTCCCAGGCCAGACACAGCCCGTCAGACTCAGGTGCCTGGCCCTCCCCGCACTAAAAGCCTGTTACTAGAAGATTTTTATGGACGCTGCGGGCTTTGTGTCTCTGTTTTTTCCCCCTACCCCTGATACATTCCAGAGGCCCGATTTCACAGCTAAGCTGGATTTTCTTGCCTGGCACCTCATATTGATTTTCCCCTGCAGGGCTAGAAACTACACTCCACAGGCCTGTGTGTCTGACAAGCCAAGCTCTTCTGCAGATTTGCAAAGCCTTGAGTCCAGACGCCCGAGTCACCGCCGCTGTGCTGCAGCTCACTCTGTTCCCAAAAACGTCCCTCCCCGCCCCTGGCTGGCCTCCCCTGTGTCAGGATGGGAGTTAAACTTCCAGACTTTTCTTGCCGTGCCATCTGACATGGGAGATTGAACCGCAGGCCAGACAGGGTCTCTGGGCTGAAAAGCGGGGGTGAGAGGGAGGGGCTGGGGTCCCCGAGCTGATTACAAAAGCCACCCGTGGGCTCACTGTTTCTCCAGGTTTTTGTTCCTTTGCAATGATTCCGGTGACCCCAGGCCCCTCCTCAGAGCAACCCAGGTTGGGGGTGGGGCCCTGCCAGCCCTCTGTCTCCGTTCCTGTGCATAGATAAGGACATCCTCACAGGAGGAGAGGACAGGTCTGGTCTGCCCTCTGCTTTTTACACAGATGAGATCACACGGTGTTTCTCTGCGCTTGCTTTTCTCCCCTGGAGGATGTCTTAGAATTCTGTCTCCATCAGCACAAATTGTCGCTCTTGAGAACTGCCACCCAGCGTCATGTGGCCCCTGTCCTTGGGCCATGATGGACATGAGTTGCTCTCGTTTTTCACTGTTACACATAGTGCTGAAAAGAAAATCCCCAATCAGACCTCTCTGCGCGGGGGCCAACGTTTCTCCGGGGTGGAAGCCTCGAAGGGGAGTCTCCCGGCTGAAAGAGGGGGACACGTGTTACACTCTAATAGCTGCTCCTTGGGGAGGGGGGCCCTCGGAAGTGGCTGGACCTGGTGAGCCCCACGCCCCCCGCCGGTGCTTGATCTCACTTTGCGGCGGCCAGAGGCGGGAGAAGTGAGTGGTGGTTTGTCTGGACCCTCGCGCTGCGGCCCCCTCCCGCTGCCCTCGAAGCCTGATGGTTTTCTTTCGTGTCTCCCCGCTGTTCCCTCTCGACGTCAGGAAGGAAGAGAGCGCGCGGAGCCTGCTGAACGACAAGCGGGAGGTGCAGGCGCAGCGGCAGCGCTACGAGCAGTACAGCGTGGTGGTGGAGGAGGTGGGCGGGGCGGGCTAGGGGAGGGGGCGGGGCGCGGCGGGGCGGAGGGGGCGGGGCGGAGGGGAGGCGTCCCCGGGCGCCAGCCCCGCTGCGGGCGGAGGTGGGCCCACCCGGGCCCCGCGGACCCACGCTTCGGCCGTCGCAGGTGCCGCTGCAGCCCGGGGAGGGCTCGCCCTACCGCGGGGACGATTACGAGGATGAGTACGACGACACATACGATGGCAACCAGGTGGGCGCCAACGATGCGGACTCGGATGATGAGCTCATCAGCCGCAGGTGAGGCTGTTGACTTGGGGGGGGGGCGGCCCTCCCTCAGCCTCTGGTTTATACAGATCTCGTAAGCAAGTCAGTGACCAAACGAGGACCTGAACCCCAGCCTCCCGACTCCTGGTCCAATGCTCCCTCCAGCCCTAGCCAGCCCCTTGGCCGGCTGGTCCAGCCCACCCTGAGTGAGGAGCCATCAACTGGGTCTCATGCAGTTTTCCATTTTTCTTCTTAACTGCAGAAAACTCTCCCCAGTGGGATCTTAGGGAGGTTCCCCAACTGCCCCAGTAAAGGCATTGCTGCCCTGACTAGAGACCACCCCTGCCCCAGGACTCAGCTCAGCCTCCCCGAAGCCCCCACGTCAGACCTTGGTACCCACACAGAGTCCTGGGGCGGGAGCAAAGCTGACTTCAAAGGCACTTTGGTTTCGTCCTGGAGGGCCCTCTCAGCAGGACCCCCTCCTCCACTGGAGGCTCCGGTCTCCAGGTTTAATCTAGTCTTTGATCTCCCTTTCTGTCTCAACCCTCAGGCCCTTCACCATTCCTCAGGTGTTGAGAACCAGAGTGCCCGGCGAAGGGCAGGAGGATGAGGAGGAAGAGGAGGAGGAGGCTGCAGTTGAAGCCCCCAAGGTACCTGGTTGGCAACTGGGAGGTGGAGGAGAGGGTACAGTTCTGAGGGGTGAGTCAGGGGCTGCGCCTCGCTTCCGAGAGCCTGAGCCTGGCCCTGAGGCATTTTCAGCATCACTGCCTGGAAAAGAGGTCCCTTTGAGCCCAGGATGTCTGCTTGAAGAGCTGCCGGCTTAGAAGCCTTCTCCAAGGCCCCTCAAGGGCCCAGGGGAAGGATCAGAGACCGGGCCTTTGAGCTGCTGGGTTCATTAGGCCCAGGAACCTGGGGGCCAGCCTCCATGCCCAGGTTGGCAGTTCTCGACATCAGAGAGGCGTTAGGGCTCAAGGTCATCTGTGACGATGGGTTTGAACATTTTCTATTTTTTAGCCACTAAAATTTTTCTTCTAGTGAAATCTTAATGCTTCATAGAAAACAGATGAGAGCAGCGCTGCTCGGGGTGAGCAGGGCCCAGCCGGGGAGGCCTGGATCCTTGACTCCCCGCCACGCCCCCGCCATGGCCTCCCACCAGGGTGACAGGTTCAGTTGTGTCCGGGGCCAGGCCACCAACGTCAGTGAGTAGCAGGGCCTGATAGACACTGAGGCTGGGGCAGCAGGCACCCCTTCCCAGGGGCTCCTCAGCACAGCGGAGGCCTGGACCTTCCAGAGCTTTCCCTCCTTCCAGGCAAGGGATCAGCCCAGGTTTTTATGTCAAATCCTGCCGTTTCCACAGGTTACTGATTCCGCTTGTTGTGTTGTGTTTTTGACACAGCCCAGGCCCCCACAGTCTGTCTGTGGTCCTTGGGTCCTGGTCTCCCCCAGCCTTGGTGCCGGCGAGGGGAAATGCCAGTGTCCAGGTGGCTCTGCTGGGTTCCAGGCTCCCCTTCGTCTCTAGAGGCCCCCTCCTGGCCTCCCCCCTCACTCCCGCTTGTCATCATCCGGCTCCAGCTGTGACCACCCGTTAGCCGCCTCTGCCTCGAATGGGCACAAGGGTCAGAGGAGGGGGCTTCTGGTGGAAACCTTGGACCAGAACAACCAGCCGGGTTCTGGGGCATCGCCCTGCCGCGCTGTGGCTGCCCCCTAACTCCTGGCATGGGGGACATCCCCAAGATGGGGCCAGACACAGCCTGGCTTCGGGAAAGGGGCAGCTCGTGGTCTTTTCTCCCTTCTCCTCCACAGCCCGACCACTTTGTGCAGGACCCTGCGGTACTGCGGGAGAAAGCGGAAGCCAGACGCTTGGCCTTCTTGGCCAGGAAGGGGTGAGTGCTTACAGCGCTGTGTCGGTGGGCGCGGGAAGCCCACCCCACTCCCGAGTGCTGTACGTGCGTACGTGTTGCTATGGCAGCAGATCTAGGAAGTAGCTAGTCTTGTCATTGTCCTTATTTTATAGACAAAGGAACTGAGGCCCAGATGTGTTAAGTAATCTGCCAAAGGTCACACAGCCAGTGGGTGGCATACTCCATTTCTCCTCTGACCTCAAGCTGGCACGGGGGTGTCCTGGCCCAAGCTTGGTGTCCGCTCCTGGGGATCTCGGAGGAAGGCAGCAGGCTCTTCCCCTTCCCGTCAGGGCCGCCTCCTCTGGCTGATGGATTCTTCTGGGGCGGGTTGTTCCTCCCTCAGGTACCGGCATGACAGCTCCACCGCGGTGGCCGGCAGCCCCCGGGGCCACGGGCAGAGCCGAGAGACCATGCAGGAACGCAGGAAGAAGGAAGCCAGCAAGGCCACCCGAGCCAACCACAACCGGAGGGCCATGGCCGACCGCAAGAGAAGCAAAGGCATGATTCCATCGTGAGACCACTGCGCAGGGACCAGCGGGAGGTACGGGCCTCCTCGCCAGTTGGCCCCCTGCCAGGGCCCCAAGTTCAAGTCTGCTCCTCGAGAGCCTCAGCTTCGCAGCCCCTGAGAAGGCCGCCTCATCCGTCATCCACCAGCCAGCCGTGAGCGCCTTCCTGCAGAACACACAGTGCCTTAGTCCGCGGCCGAAGAACCTCGAGGCCAGCGAGCAGGGAACAGAGCCCCAGGGCCAGCCTCCCAAACCTTGTGCAGCCAGACACCACCTCCCTTTCTTCCGGACAGCGGGAAACTTGTATATTCACAAACAGAAAACAAAAAAGGCCCTCAAATAAAATTTTTGACCCTTTCAAGAAATGATCTGTGCCCGGCCTGTGACCTCTTCCCCTCCCCGCTCCCGCCCCCCACCCAGCCCTGCCGTCCTAGTCCAGTGATGGCCGCCATCAGGAGCAGAAGGGGGCAGGACGATGCTGTCCATCAGCCTTTCGTGCTTGCCTCCCACTTCAAGCCCTCCTGGTCTTGCTCCACCTCGCCGTGTGGCTGGAGACCATCACTCTGCTCTCTGAGCCTCCTCTCCCTGCCTGTGGAAGGAGGGGCCGGTGTGAGGCCCTGCTGCCCAGCCCTGTGACCTTGCGCAGCTCCCCAACAGCCATCCTAGGGAGTGGGCAGGCACGATTTCCATTACTGTAGTGCCAGGGAGGGCGGCCAGGCACTGAGACATAAAGGCAGCTGCCCAGGCCAGCCGGGAGGTGGGCAACCAGGGATTGGGCACGCAGGCTGAGCCCTGGCCTTCACAGGGTCCTTGGTCCCAACGGGTGTTTTCTCCATCTCACAGCTGCCCAAGGACAACCGGCCAGTGGCCACGCCAGAGCCAGAACTCAGTGGCTCTTGGTCACACATACGTTCCATTAAATCTTCCGAAATCAAGGGATCACAGACAGGAAGAAACAAGTGATAATGCCACTACCGAGCCCTGTTGAGTTGAAGCAAGTGGGCCTCAGGCCTTGTTCCTCAAAAGCCCCCTCCCAGCCAGGGCCAACCAGCTCCCAGTGTGGCCGCGGCTGCCAGACATCCCAATTCCTGGGCCACCCAGAATATGGCCGACCGATGACGGATCATCGGCAGGGCATTTGCTGGGCTGAGTCCCCACATTCGGCCTGGCCTGGAGTCCATCGGTGGAAGCCAGGGCCCCTGCCCAGCTGGACCTTGACAAATCACCCCAGATGCTGGTGCCATTTATTTGCCCGTGGTTGGGATGAGCGTCTGAGGCATTGAGGCAGACAGGCGCTTGACACATTGGTTTTGTTAGGTCAGCCCACACAAGTGGAAATCAATAGCAATTCCTCTGTCGTGCCAGTTCTCTCAGCGTGTTTGAAATGCAGAGCAGATACGGGGGTGGGGGTGTGCTCCCCTCGAAATGTCAAGTTAGCTGAGATCAGGCCCTGGGTCAGCCGTCCTGACAGGCAGTGGGAAGACTCTGTTTCTTCCTGGAGGCATTTCCCAGGGACCCAGCTCAGGGTCAGGCCCATTTTTTTCTCTCTTTCTCTCTCTCAACTGCTCAAGCCCATCTCTTGGCCCTGGAGTAAAGTCAGGCGGGGCGGGGGGCTCCCTGGCCATACCTGCCTCACTGTTTACACAAACCCTCACACCTGCACGTGATCATCTGCTCCTCCTGACCACCTGGAGTTCCGGCTTCACGTTAGCATCCTGGTATAAAGGACATGAGAAGACAGAGATCACTTTTGAAATTTTCCAGAGTGAAGTTCCAGGTCCAACTTTGTCTCCCTGGAGGCATCACCTCATGGTGATTTTCCATTTAAGACCATGAGGACCCCCTTTCAGGGGTGCTTCAAAAGAAAACCACTCAGGGGTCACCCAGAATAGTGCTGGCAGGCATACCCCTTCACCTCTTGGGGCCTCAGTTTTCCTATCTATAAAGTGGGTACGTTGGACCAGATGAATGGTTTCCATTCGGTGCCAATTAGATCCTCTGAGGAAGCCCCAGGGTATAAGATGGGCACCATTATAAATGAAGTGGGGTCTGGAACCCTGCCCACCCGCTCAGCGGCTCTGCCACCCCCATGACTGCTGCTAAGCAGGAATCTTGTAAGTGCCCTCTCTGGACCCTGGCAGAGAGCGCCCCCATCACAGGCATCTCCCAGGGAGCTTTTAAGATCTTGTGCCTCCAAAGGGGCTGAAAACCGGAGTGTCTTTGTGTCTAGTCCACGAGGGGCAATGATGGTATTAGTTTGAACAAGTGCACTCGTGCCTCTGTGAGGTGGGTGGGCAGAGCTGTCGTTGTGGGTAAAAAGGGGGGTGGCTCAGGAGTCCTAGTAACTTGCTCAGAGCCCATGTCAAGACAATAGCAGAGCTTGAATGCAGATCCTATCTGAATGGCCTCCTGAGACATCCAGGCACAGGCTGGAAGAGTTAAATGCTTGGCAAGAACCTGCCTGTCCTGGCCACACCAGAAGCCTGGGTTAAATAACACAAGGAGAGAACAAACAAAAGTTAAGCCCACCAAAAATGCAGGGGGCAGTTGCATAGCCCTTAAACATGATGCCAGTGATGAGAAACCAAAAATGCAAGAATATATATATTTTTTAAAGAATAAATTTAAGGGACTTGCCTGGCAGTCTAGTGGTTAAGACCATGTTTCCAGTGCAGAGGGCGGGTGTTTAATCTCTGGTCAGGGACCTAAGAGCCCACATGCCAAGCAGCATGGCCAAGTAAAATTTAAAAAAAAATTTTTGAAAGCAGACTACATGATAATACACTGTGATTGTGAAAATATTAGAAAAAGGGGTTGGTTTGGGTTTGTTTGTTTTTTTTTTCATTTTTCCAAGTCTGGAAGGGAATGTACATAATGAGAAATGATGATAAGAGCATGGATGATGGTGGTGGTGAAACCACAATTATTCGTTATTAGAATAAAAAAGCGCTTGCTGTGCACTTTCCTTGGCCAGAGTTTCTGCCTGGCTCATTTTTGCTTAATCCTCACCCAGTAGGTACAGATGAGCAGACTGAGGAACCGAGTGGGGAGGTGGCCTGCCTGAGGCCACACGTTTAGCAAATGACCAAGAGAGGCTTTGGTCTCAGAAGTGTCCCCTAAAGCCGACTCTTAACCCTGAAGTCTCCTGCCATCCCTCTTCCCCGCACCCCCTAATCCTTGTTACTACCTTTCTTACAAAGAAAAGAAAAAAAAATACAAGTCCAACAGCTGCAGAACAAGAGGACAGGAAGTGCCGTTTCATCAGGCCAGGCTGCCAGGACCCCGATCGATCGCGTGTGTGTTGGACCATTTGCCACTGTGTCCCCAGAGCTCAGGCTCTCTGTTCCATTTTTTCACTTTCTATTTTTCTATTTTCAAACTCATGTATCCTTTCAACTCTGTGTGTCCAGCCTTGCCATTCAGCCTACTGAATGGTTCTTCGTTTTTGCATTGAGACTCTCTCCAGGGGAAGTGAGGGAAAGGCTGGAGGCTAAGATGGGAATGCAGAGGCTGGGGGGCATGGAGGCAGGCCCTGGAGGGGGCCAAGAGGCAGGAAAGTCAAGGATCGGGGTGAAAGTGGGAGGGGACGGGAGCGAGGGAATGCCAGGTCAGGCTGCAGCCTCAAGGTGAAGCAGGCTAAGGGAGTGGGGCTCACTGCCCAGCTTTGCCAGGAAATGATGGGGAAATAGCCAATGGGAAGCATGGGACACGAGGAAGAGGAGGCAGGAGAGTAGAAAGAAAGAAAGTGGAAGCCGCTCAGTCGTGTCAGACTCTTTGAGACCCCATGGACTGCAGGGCTCCTCCGTCCATGGGATTTTTCAGGCAAGAGTACTGGAGTGAGTTGCCATTTCCTTCTCCAAGAGATTTTCCTGACCCAGGGACTGAAGCTGGGTTTCCTACATTGTAGGCAGACACTTTACCGTCTGAGCCACCAGACAAGTAGGAGAGTGGGCCCATCTAAAAGGCACTTGAGGGACCTTCGTCATGGTCCTGTGGCTAAGATTCCTCGCTCCCAATGCCGGGGGCCTGGGTTCGATCCCAGGTTGGGGACTCTAGATCCCATATACCACAACTAAGAGCTTACATGCTACAACTAAAGATCCCATGTACAGCAACTAAGACCTGCACAGCCAAAGAAATAAATATTAAAAAAAAAAATTTTTTTTAAAGGAACTTGACATCAAAGAGAAGGAAGCGAGGCTCAGCGGTGAGGAAGGAGTATTAGCACTTAGAGCATGTTTATGGGATCTTTAGAAGGAACCAGGGCGGCTAGTCCTCAGGGAGGGGAAGCGGGGAGCCAGGGCCCCCCTGGAGCTCTCAGAGCAGCCCAGTAGAACCAGGGGCATCCTGGCACCAACTCTTATCTAGATGTCTGTGCGGGGACAGCAGGGAGGGGCCTTGGCTGTGGTCAGAAGCTCCTGCAATTCCACTGGCTGAACCAAGGTAAAAAAATCAGTCTGAAGTTTACCATCTCCAGCCCTACGTGTGTGTGTGTGTGTGTGTGAGAGAGAGAGAGAGAGAGAGAGAGATGGGGGCTGGGGACATCTTAAAATGAGCGTTAAATTCCAACTTCACATCATAAGAGAAATTCTCTTCCAGCAGTCGATAATCATCAAGAGAATTTTACACAGACTGGCAGAACTCAGGGAGCCGTAAAGGGCACAGAGTCTAGAGTTTTTCAACCTATTTAAAACCCCCAACTTGCCCCAGTCTCAGGCCGCTGGTATTTCAGATTCCAGCTCCTCCCCTGAGGATGGGGAGGTGTACCCTGTTCAAGAATTTACTAGGCTTCCATGGGTCTCTCCCAGCCCTGGAGGTGGTATGGGGCTTTCTTTCACTAGACGTGGTCTGAATTATAAAAACAAGAGATTCTTAATTCTAGCTCTCCAAAGATGAAATCGTGACACAGAGTGCTTTTTCTGGCTGCATGATCCCACCCTCCGCCACCTGACATGTCCCCTAAGTGCTCTGCCATCCCCAGGGGTAATTGTGGCTTTCTCCTCTTTAAAGTGGTTTTCACAGAAGAGCCTGGCAGAAAAAGAGCCTCCAATGGGACGAGCACCCATCGTTCCTGTGCGCTTAGGAATTTTATTTACAGAGATCGCATGCAAGTGCCCACCCTGTCTCCCATCTGGTCTAATCAGCGTTCCTTCACACAGACACCCCCAGGCCTCATTTGTCCATCCTTTTTATTGTTAATTTGCTCAGACTTCCCTGGTGGCTCAGATGGTAAAGCGTCTGCCTAAAATGCGGGAGACCCGGGTTCGATCCCTGGGTCGGGAAGGTCTCCTGGAGAAGGAAATGGCTACCCACTCCAGCATTCTTGCCTGGAGAATTCCATGGACGGAGGAGCCTGGTAGGCTACAGTCCATGGGGTCGCAAAGAGTCGGACACGACTGAGTGACGTCAATGTCAATGGTGGCCAGGGGTGATGAAAAAAGGCACTGGATGAAGAGGCAGGAGGCTGGGGCCCAGGCCCTAGCCTTCAATAAGCTGTGTGACCTTGGGTCAGTCACTCTCTGGGCTTTTATTTATTTTTGTGCAGAACAAAAATGATCATCCTCCAAGCCCCCTTGCCTCGTGGGGGCCAGTAACTGGGGGGAGGTCAGGTGGGATCATGATTGGGGGACACTCAGAGCAATGAACCTCGTTCAGGTGAGAGAGAAAAAAACTGTCGTGGGCAGCCCTTCACTCTGCATTTGGGGCAGTTTCCTCCTCTGCTTTCCCTCTCTCTCTCCCTTTTTTAATTGCCTCGTCGGTGGGATCTTAGTTCCCTGACCAGGGATTGAACCTGTGCCCTTTGCACTAGGAGCACAGAGTCTCAACTACCGGAGGGCCAGAGGAGTCCCATCCTCTGCTCTCTTTTAATCACCCTGCCGGAAACCTCTTTGCACAAGTCACCTGTTATTTCTGCGGGCAGGGCGCATTAGCCAACGTGGACTTCTGGGGTCCCAGGGCCACGAACAGCTCCAGAGCTGCCAGCATCTGCGTTTTTGCCGACAGTTCCCAGCAGAAGGACAGAAAATGAGGGGAAGGCTTTTGTCTCTGTGGGCAAGTTCTGTCATGTAACAGCCTCCCCCAGGCCCCTGTCTCTAGGGAGCTGGGGAGCCGTGGAGCTGAGACCCCTTTGGTGGGGAGTCTGATTACAGGAGGGGGAGGCCACTGCCCGCTTCTGTGCCAGGCTCACCGGGTCCACGTGCCGATGGGCAGAGCCCCGCCCCGGCTCCCAGGAGAGGAGCGACGGTGAGGACCAGTGGGTAACCTGCTTGTCACACCTGGAAAACCGGGCTCCCCCACCCAGGAGGGGTCCGCACATAAAAGCACTGGTTCCCCCCGCCCCCGAAGTTGTAAACTCAGAGTAACCGCAAGGGCCAGGCCAGAACTTTCCACCGGGGACCAGGGGCCTCTGAATGGCCAGCGGCCTATATTGCTTTTGCCATTCATAGAAGGAGCCAGGCTCTGGGGTCAGAACCCAGCTGGCCTCAGCCACTCCCAGACCCTGTGACTCTGAGCAAGGTGGCCTTTCCTCTCTAAGCCAGAGCTGTCTTGTCTGTAGATCAGAGATGTTGGCAGGATGGCTGGCATAAGGTGGGTAAAGTCCCGGCCTGCTGTGAGGTGGCCAGCGACCAGAGCAGTCCTCCCAGCAGTCCTCCCAGGGCTCAGGATGGCCTGGACACACAGGAGCCAGAGGGAGAGGAGACAGGCACAAGCCAGCCTGTAAGTGTGTGCTAGGTGCCCTGGGAGCCCAGAGGGGGCGCCCCACTCAGCCTCGTTGGACGTTAACTACCTCACTGAATCCTTGAGACAAAGCCAGGTGGTACGTGTTATTATAAGCCTCATTTAGCAGTGTAGTCACTGGCTCATGGCTGAGTCAGGATTCAAACCCAGATACGCCAGCCTCCAAAGTCCATAGTTGCAGCCCCTTGCTTTTCCCACCTCAGTGTAGCTTGGCGCTTGAACCAGCAGCCACAATACTCCACATGTGATCGGCTCAGCATGAAAAAGAGGACCTATCACCTCCCTCATTCTACACTCCATGCTTCTTTTGATACAACCCCTCTAATCAAGTCATTCCATTGACCGAGGGGCAGGAGAAAGGAAAGGAGAGTAGCAAGTCAGAGAGGACATATTTTGCAAATTTCCACTCTGCCACAGTCTCCTAGCAGAAGCAAAGGATACCCATTGGAGGTTGCAGTTTGAAGGATGGGTTTCATTAGGAAAGCTTAGCGAACCAAAAAGATAAGGCATCCCACGGAATTGCAGCCCTAGGGCGGGAAGTGACTTCTCTGTTGGAAGGCCTACACAGGAGGGAGACAGAGGTCTGCTAAGTCGTCAGGAAGGAAGGAAGATGGGCGGAAGCAGACGGGACTCTGTTACATGGTGAAAGGTGTGAGGAGAAGATAAGGTCTGTCTGAGGAAGGCACAAGGCAGCTGGGGTTTACAACACTGTTAAAGACGCCAGGAACAAGATAAGGGAGACAGAAGGGAACTCGAGAAAGTGATCCGGCCTCCGAGGGTTGCAAAGGAGGTAGGGAACACCTCCTTTTAAAGCAGCTGAGACGGCAGTGCTGTGGGGGGCAGGGGTCACTTGGATGATTCAGCTGTACCCTCGTGCCCAAAGCTCTCAGCCTGCATTTTGTGGATTGAATATGCTAATTAGGCGCTGATCCCTGCAAACTGTGCCAGCTTCCCCCGCACCCTATTAACTTCCTCATTAAAGCAATGTAACAAAACTACCCTACGGACCTGTGCTAAGCGCAGCACAGGCATCGTCTCACATCTTTCCAAGCACCCCTAGGTATTATTATTATCATTAATATTGTCATCTCATTTTCCACATGAGGAGACTAAATAGGGGAGACGCAGCTCGCCCAAAGCCCCCCCCCCCGCCCCAACAAGGTCACCTCGCTGGAGGTGAGCAGAGCTGGCCTTTGTTTCTAGAATCCATGTGTTTTCTCGTTGTTGTGTTGTTATTGTTGTGCCGCATGGCTTGTGGGTTCTTAGCTCCCAGAGCAGGGATTGAACGGTGACCCCGGCAGTGGAAGCACGGAGTCTAAACCACTGGCCCACCAGAGAAGTTCCCCCTCTTAATCCACGTTGGGAATTTTTGGTTGTTGTTGCTTTGGGAGGAGTTTTTTGTTGTTGTTCATAATGGATTTATTTTGGCATCAATTTTTATCCTTGCTTATTTTCTGGCCATGCCGGCATGGCATGAAGGATCTTAGTTCCCCAGCCAAGGATCATCCCCTGAAGTGGAAGCATGGAGTCCCTACCACTGAACCACCAGGGAAGTCCCCCCATAATCTGTGTTGAATCACAAGATGAGAGAGCCATGGGAACCCCCAGCAAAGGCCCCCTATTTAGAAGGTGAATAGAGTGAGATTTGAGGTAGCCTGGATCTGAAATTGTTAGGCTAGTGAATTTGATCTTATAGGTAGTGGGGAGCTCTTGACGGCGTGTGAGCAGGGAAGTGGACATGGCAGGCTTCTGAGGGTTCAGTGGAGAGGAAGAGTCCAGAGCAAGAGGATGTGTAGGAGGCCTGAGCGGGGGACAAGCCTGGGGCAGCTGGAAGGCAGTCGGCACCCTTGTGCTCCGGAACCGCGGACGGCACGGCTCCGGGCCAGCACTCTCTGCATCCCATCAGCGCCTTGTCCTTGATGCCGGCTGGAGCCAGCCCTTGGCTTCCAGTCTCTGCATAAATCCAAGCGTATCAGGCCAAGGCCCCAATGAAAAATGATTTTTACGCCATGTAGAGTAGTGGATCTGAGCTCTAGAGCCAAGCATCCTGTCTTTGAACCTCTGCTCCACTCTCACTAGCTGTGTTACCCTAGGCAAGACATTTGACCTCTCTGAGCCTCATTTCCACCTGTAAAATGCTGTGGAGAGCAGTGCCCACCTCGGATTGAGGATCCAGTTGTACAGGGTATGTTAATGGCCTGGTCCTGGGGGAATGCCCGGAGAAAGCAGCTCTGTGTGTGTGAGTGTGTGTGTGTGTGTGTGTGTGTGTGTGTGTGAGATATGTACTGCGTGGGCCACTGCCCACCCCCAGTACAGAGTGTTCATCTTTTGCTCACACTCAAGAAGCTGCCATCGCCTCCATCTTGCCCGAGGAATTTGTATTCCCTCCAACACTCCACACGGCTCAGACGTTTGAGAATCATGGATTTCTGTCCCTTCCTCAGGAAACTTCAAGCTCATCTGCAGGACAGCCCATGTGCCCTGTTGCTGGAAGGGCTGGCTGAGTTACTGGGTGGAATCTCTTTCTTTGTAATTAACTTACATTGCTCCCCACCCCCAGCTTGTTACAAAACCAGTAACATACTTGCCATGGGTCACAGGAATAAGCAAAGAAAGAAAAACCACCAGAAAGAATCATCGTTAGGATTTTAGTTCTTTCCAGCATTATTTTAGAAAAAGGAATATAAACATCGGTTTTCTTCAAAAATGAGATCATTCAACACAGGCTGTTCTCACTATTCTTTTCAGTTAATAAGACATTGTGAACATTTTTCCATGTCTTATTTGTATCCTTTAATGGGTAAAAGCATGTCTTGCTGTTGAGTCGCTCAGTTGTGTCTGAATCTTTGTGATCCCATGGACTGTAGCCCACCAGGCTTCTCTGCCCATGGACTTCTCCAGGCATACTGGAGTGGGGTGCCATTCCCTTCTCCAGTGGATCTTCCCAACCCAGGGATCAAAACAGGGTCTCCTGCATTGCAGGCAGATTCTTCAATGTCTGAGGCACCAGGGAAGCCCATTGACCCCAAAAGCACTCCTCAGTAAACCTCCCGCGCAGAGTCTGCATCCCGGGGAACCCAGCCTGTGATAGGCAACATCTTGTGTCTACCACGGACTAGACTAGAATGTTCTGAGGGCTGGGCCTTCCTTCTTTCTTTGAGCTGCCAGGACAAACTGGACTCTACCCAAAGCCGAAAAGTTTTGAGCCTTGGCCGGCAGCCCTGAAATGCCAGAAGTTTCCAGGGTAGCCCTTGGCTGGGTTAATTAAGCAGACAGTTGGGTGAGAATTTACTGTACAGTAATCTTCACTCCCCTTGACACCCCTCCAAGATGACAGCATCTCCAGAAATAACAAAAATCATAGCTGTCGTTGTGAATAGCACAGTGGGTATTTTACAGGTGAGGAAATCCGCTCAGAGAGGGTGAATAAATTGGTTGAGTTTGCACAGCCAGTGAGTGGTGGGACTTGAATTCTACCCCAGGACCGTTAAAATACTTGTGCTCTTCATCCTCCACTAGAGCTATTCAATAGGAATAATAATGTTACCTTTCGGATCGTTGCGATTATTCAAATTAAATGACGTGAACCGCTAACACTTGGTACAATGCTTGGCTCATAGTAAATGGTTTATAAAGTAAATCATTACTCAGAAAACTCCCCAGGAGCTTCCCTTTCTTTGTAGTATGAAAACCAGGGACTTCCCCGGTGGTCCAGTGGTTAAGAATCCGCCTTCTAATGCAGGGAATGAAGATTCAATCCCTGGTCAGGGAATTAAGATCCCACTTGCCGTGGGGCAACTAAACCTGGGCAACAGCAACTACAGAGTGCGTGTGCCTCACAGTGAAAGATCCCGCGTGCCGCAGTGAAGCTCCTGTGAGCCAAAACTAGGACCGATGCCGCCATAAATAAATACATTTAAAAAAAAAGAACGAAATCCAAACTCTTGGTGTGACCTATACAAGACCACACAGTATCTGACCCTGTCTTTCACGCCTTCTCTTCCTTCAGTTCAGTAACTGAACCAAACTCACAGCTACCCCAGGGTCTTTGCACTTGCTGTTTTCATTTCCTGGAACACTCTTATTCTGGGTCCTTACCTCACTAGATTTCTATTCAAATCTCAGCTCAAATGTAGTCTTCCTGGAGAAGACTTCCCTGACCATCAAACGTTCTTCAAACCTGAGTCACTCCCTATAGGTTATCCAGTTTTATTTTCTTCATAGCCCTCAACATGAGCTGAAATCCTTATTTCCTTTCTCATTTACTGTCTGTCTCACCTACTAGAATGCTTTAGCTCCAAGAGGGTGGGGGTCTCTATGGTTCTCCACTATTTGCCCAAGGTCTAGGACAGTGACAGGAGTAATAGGCACTCCTTAGAGATATACTGCGTGAATGAATGAATGGTTTCTACCCATTTGGAGAGATGTTCCTGGATGCAAGAGAGAGGCTAGGGGAATAGGGCATCAGCATAAAACTCTTTGCCCAGAGAGAGGTCCTACTTGCTCAGAGCTGACATACCAGATGCCAACTTCTCAGAAAAGTTTCGGAGACCTTCTGGAACTTGCTTGATGAGGCACCTAAGCAGTTAGCTTTTCCTGACACTTGTATGAGTGGAGCAGGTGCAGAGTCCTTATTTGACCTGTCAAGACTGTCCTAGCTCTTGCCCTCAGAAAATGCCGTGGGCTGAGCTTGGGACAGAGGCGGACCTTTTCCCCAGTAATAACGTCTCTGTGTCAGTCTGAGAAGGGTGCTAATCCTCACTTCCCCCACCTGTGGGCAGATTCACCCAGGGAACCCTGGGGAGGCCCAGCTCCCACTCAGCAGGGCCAATCAAGAACAAGCTCCCGGGACTTCTCTGACAGTCGTGGTTAAGACTAGTGCTTCCACTGCAGGGGGCACAGGTTCAACCCCTGGTCAGGGAACTAAGATCCCCTCTGCCTCAGGGCAACTAAGCCTGTGTGCTACAACTAAGAACCTAGGCGGCCAAAATAATTAATAATAATGCTTCCACTGCAGGGGGCATGGGTTCAACCCCTGGTGGGGGAACTAAGAGGAACTAAGATCCTGCATGCCCCAAACTTTAAAAAAGATTTTTTTTTTTTAAAGAACAAGTTCTCATCAGGACTTCAGGAAGAGGCACCATGGACCACCCAGCAGCTGGGTTCCAGGGCTGGGGGCCCACATTTCTTGACTGTCTGTGTTCATGTTCTCCCTGGGCAGCCCTCTTTTAATTCACTTCCATTTCCCCACTAAAGAGAATACAGGTTTGCTGTAGAAAACTTAGAAACCGGGAGAAAAAATACAAGAGAAAAGAAAATGGCTCAGCCAGTTAACTACTGTGAGGAATTTTGTGTAAGCTTTTCCAATTTTTTTTTCTTATACATGTTTACCAAAAACATAAAAGGTATCACAGTTTATTGGAATTTGTGACCTGCTTTTCTCACTTAGCTTTATATGGTGACTGTTCTATCTAAGCACGTGCATTAACTATTTTTTTTTTTGCTGAATTGCTTTCTTTCCTATAAAATATTTTTTATTAGAATGTCGATATCAGCTTGTTTTGAGAAAAAGTCAATCACTGTTGCACGAAGTGAAGGTATATCTTTGAAATCCTAGCCCTCAGGTGTGAGTTTGCCCAGGAAAATCTGGTGCAGCTCCTGCAGGACTCTGTGTGCCGCCTTATCAGCATGCATGTGTGTGCTTAAGGGGATCGAACTAAACATCGAAACATGCCATTTTGCAGCTTGGTTTTGTTTTCACTTTGTCTTTCTTTTCAACTGCAGGCTGAGTCACCCCATTCTTTTTATTGTCTACAAAGATTTCTATGGTATGAAGCTACCTTTTATTTAACCACGCCCCCACTGAAAGGCATTTTTCTTCTTTTTTAAATTCCAAACAAGCCTCCAGTGACTTTTTGTGTGTTCGCATATGCACGTGGGATCCTGGAGATACTTTTCCAGAAAAGATCAGGAACAAAAGGAACAAACAGGGACTCTCCTGGTGGTACAGTGGCTAGGATTCCAAGCTCCCAATGCAGGGGTCCTGGGTTCAATCCCTGGTCAGGGAACTAGGATCCCACACGCTACAACTGAAAAAAATAAAAGATTCTGCATGCCGAAATGAAGATTGGTCCTGAGTGCTGCAACTAAGACCCAGCTCAGCCAAATAAATAAATAAATATATTTTTTTAATGGAACAAATATTTAAAAATAGATATCGCCAAAGTACACTCCAATATCACTGCTTCAGGGCCCGTGGGCAGTGCCTGCTTCTTCATTGAAATACTGGTTTTGCTAATCTTCTCCATTTTTGTTCACGGGATGTGCAAAAAAATGGTATTTCATTGTGCTTATTAGTGAAACTGGGCATCTTGTTATGTTTGTGGCCATTTGAATTCCCTGTTTTAATTGCCTATTCCTGTCATTCACCCTAACCTCTACTGTGTTAGTCTTTTTTTCTTATGCATTTGAAAGACTGTTTCATATATTAGTGAAGCTGGTACGTTGCCATATTTGTTAGATATTTTCTCCCAGATAAACTTAATTTTAGGACTTTCCTGGTGGTCCAGTATTTAAGATGCATGCTTCAGGCTTCCCTGGTGGCTCAATGGTAAGTAATTCGTCTGCTGATGCAGGGGACACAGGTTTGATTCCTAGTCCAGGAAGATCCCACATGCCATGGACAACTAGGCCCATGCGCCACAACTACTGAGCCTGTGCTCCAGAGCCTGGGAGCCGAAACTACTAGAGCTTGTGCTCCTCAAAAGAAAAAAAAAGAACAGCCCCCACGATGAAAAGCTCACACACCACAGCGAAGAGTAGCCCCACTTGTTGCAACTAGAGAAAAGTCCAAGCAGCAACAAAGACCCAGCACAGCCAAAAATAAAGAAATAAAACTGTATTTTAAAAACCATTAAGCCCCCAGATCTCTTGGTTTTAAATAGCTACATATTTCACCTTCATGCTGCTGCTGCTGCTGTTAAGTCACTTCAGTCATGTCCGACTCTGTGCGACCCCTTAGACGTCAGCCTACCAGGCTCCTCCATCCGAGGGATTTTCCGGGCAAGAGTACTGGAGGGGGATGCCATTGCCTTCTCCGTTTCACCTTAATAGTAATTCCTATTTTGGATATCTCATCCCTGCCCGCCACCCCCTCCCTCCCAGCCATTATAAACATGTGGACATTAACTTTTTTTTAGGAAAACTTGGTAGAAGTGGAATTTACTGGGTCAAGGGTATGTATATTAAGGATCTTGATAGGTAAGTACAAATATCTTCCAGGAAGATGGTACTGCCTCACATACGCTTGCAATAGTCCATCTGTGACATCTTCCTGTAACCTTGACAAGGTTAGGGAATGTTTGTTAGCTTGGCCAGTGTGTGCCAAATTTGTCTGACTTTTTTTGCAACCCCATGGACTGTAGCTCACCAGGCTCCTCTGTCCATAGGATTTTTTTCAGGCAAGAATACTGGAATGGGTTGCCATTTCCTTCTCCAGGGGATCTATCCCACCCAGGGATCGAACTCGTGTCTCCTGCATTGGCAGATTGACGGATTACTGCTGAGCCATCTGGGAAGCCCGACTTGGCCAATATGACAGGTGTATGTTACCCAGGGCTGCCATGATGGATGACCTCAAACTGAGTGACTGAAAACAACAGAGGTGGAGGGTCTTACTCTAAACTCAAGGTTTCATCAAGATCCCTCTAAAGTTTTGGGGGGAGGAATCCTTGTCCTTGCTTCTGGTTGCTGGCAATCTCTGGCATTCCTTGACCCCTGCAATTCTCATCTTTCAATCTCTCTCTCGGTCTTTTCAGGACGCCCACCATTGGATTTGGGGAGGGTTCCCCAACCTATTACTCCATTTCTTTTTTAAAAATGTGTATTTTATAATGGGGCTGCTCCAGGTCTCGGTTGTGGCACGCAGGATCTTTTAGTTGGGGCATGTGAACTCTTTAGCTGTGGCATGCGGGATCTAGTTCCCTGACCTGAGATCAAAACCAAGCCCCGGGCATTCACAGCGCAGTCTTAAGTCACTGGACCGCCAGGGGGGTCCCACCACCTCATCTTCATTTAACTGATTATATCTGCTGCTGCTAAGTCGCTTCAGTCGTGTCTGACTCTGTGCGACCCCAGAGACAGCAGCCCACCAGGCTCCCCAGTCCCTGGGATTCTCCAGGCAAGAACACTGGGATTTTCCAGGCAAGAGCACTGGAGTGGGGTGCCATTGCCTTCTCCGATATCTGCAAAGACCCTAATTCCAAATAGGGTCATGTTGAGGTTCTGGGTAGATAATATTCACTCCCATAAAATAGGTAAAATGGGGTTAACATTTGTCTCTTAATTGAAAACAGACATACAACCTCAACAGTCCAGAAGCGCCGATGATGAATAACGGGGCATCTTAATGCAGAATAGCTTAGAGACACTCTTGCTGCTTGGGCTGAATATGCCTCACCTGAGGCAGGTAATCAGTTAAGCTTGTTCTAGCCCCAATGCCCTGAGCTTGTCATCAGGTGCGCAAGTTATATTGTAGAGTAACTTTTCAAGAACGCTCCATTTTATTGTTTTTCGCCTGCACACTACCCTCAAGTTGTTGAGGAAAGTGTAGTGTAATATAAATGGCAAATCTTCAACCCCCGGAATTATTCTTTACTTCACAGTGAAATCGTTCTTAAAAAGAATAGCCTCTACTCTGGCTCAGGTCTTAATCTGGCCCCTAGAGCTGTACGACCTTTGTCGGGTCATGATTTCTCAAGGCCTGGACTTGCCACCTTCATGAGGATATGCCTCAGGTAGGGCAAACTGGGCAGTTCCTAGGGTCTCTCCAACCCCCGCGTGAGTTTCCCAAATGACTCTTCCCCCATCAGATGCTAGTGGTTGTTCTAGCTCTGGCGCCATCACTCCAGGCTCTAGGTGAAAGATGGCGGGCATGTGAGCCACTCATTTTTGCAGGCCAGTCACCAAACAGAACCAACCGCTCTACTGTTCAGCACATCTCCGTGCTCTCCATGGCTGCTCCCAGCCATGCAGTGTGCTTTCCGATATGCCTTACAGCCATGAGAAGATGAGCTGTGGCTCAGAGAGGTATGCCAGCTTCCCCAAAGATCCTCAGCAACTTAAAGGCAGAATGGAGAATAAACATTTGTTCCCCAGCTGGATCCACAGCGCTTCCCTATGGCCAAGCCAGTTAGCTGTCCTCTGTGTGACTCAAGAATGGAGCTATTGGTTTAGAGGCCAAAGTTGAAGGTTAACACCTCCAGCTCTAGCTCACGGTGTGAAAACTAGAATTCTCTGGAAGTTAATGGGAGATCCAGAATAATGGAATCTGCCCTTCAGATGCCTGCAGAGGACTTTGAAGTGGTGTCAAATAACCGGTTAAGTGAAGAGCAGGTAATTAAGATGCAGAAGCAGGTCTCAAGGACAATTTACATTTATTTGGTGATGACTCTGACTAAACATACTTCAGACACAGCAGAAGTTAAAGAGTCTGTCAGGTGACGCCATCTCCTGTGGACAGCTCAAGGTGGTCTGTGGACAGTGGCGCGAGCATGTCTTCGAGCTGAGGCCCCGGCTCTGGGCAAACAGCTGGTGCTGGACCTGGTCCTTCTGGCCTGGACGGGGGCCTCCAAGGAGCTACTCCTTGTTCTCATACTTGTGCTTGATGTGCTTCCACAGCTTCTGCATTTTAAAGACAAGAGCCACGAACTGAGTTTTGCTTCTCACATCGTACACGCCTCCCACAGCCCTGGACTCTGAAACAAGCCTGAGAGAAACATGGACCACATCCAGACAGCTTGCAGTGGGCAGTCTGGAAGCAACAGTAGGCTTGACGTACACTCCCAGCATTTCCAGAATGCTCTAAATCAGTATGTGAAGGAAGGGGAACGCATGACCTCACTCTACAGGTAACTGAGGTAGAGACACTAAGGGCCCTCAAAGCACACAGTTATTAAGGAAGAGAGGCTGGAAGTGTCTCATTTCTTCAACTCCCAGGTATTACTCCAGAGGTCCTAAGAGCCTGGTCCCCAAATACTTCACACTGAGCCATATTTTAACCTCATCAGACTTATGATCCCTGGGTCAGAACTAGCTGTATTCTCATTCCTAAAAGCACCAAGAATGGGTGGATTATGACAACGTTCTGAGATGCCTTCCCCACATACTGAAATGGCCAGGGGAACAACTTACAAATGAACAGGAGCAGCACTTTCATAAGGACAGAAAGCTACCCTGACCACAGGCTGTACATCAGGAGACAGAGCCTGCCTGGGCTGTAGGGCCAGACAGTTTCAAATTATTAACAGAGTGGTGGAACACAGCTTATTTGTCCAGGACGTTCCTTAGTATGAGCCATAAATTAGATACTTTAATTTAACGATATAAAGTATCCAGAGCACCCAGCACAGTGCCTGACACACAGTGACTTTAAAAGGTGTCGTTATTCTCTATCTTATGCTTCCACTTTCTCCCTGGGATGGTAAAAAAGCTAGTTTTTGAGTGGTACCACTTACTGCAACACCTTGCCAGCATCTCATGGAATCCTCACAATAATCCCCTGACATAGCTACTATCATTTCTATTTCACAGAAAAAAGTGAAGCTCAGAGAGCTTAACTCACAAGTTATTAAGTGGTAAGGCCCGGTATTCCCACCCAGGGTTCTCTGCTTTTATTACCTCCCGATCCCCCTCACTCCTCACCCCCTAACCACTATTAATACCATCGCTGCCAGCATAGAAAGGCTTCGGAACTGAAAAGTGTTGCCTAAAAAGGCCAGCCCCAGTGTCTAAGAATATGTCCTATTCACGGCCGTCGCCCGCTCAAATGTGCCCTTGAAACCCTCAGACGAAACAGGGGGTCCCGGGTCCAGCCCTGACTTGCCACTGGCCTGGCGGTGTGGCCCTAATAATCCTTTGCTCTCACTCGGCTTTAGTTTTCGCTCCTGCCAATGGACAAGTGGGTGTGTGGGGTGGGAGACAGCGATACTAGCAACCCCTGCAGAGTGGGAGCGGTTGATCCCGTTGAACGTTTTAGGGTTCATGCCGGCCGGGAACGGGACAGACGGCAGTCTACAGATAGAAGACCTCCAGGGTTCCCCCGCTTCTCGTAGACTGAGTCCCGCCCCACCTACACTCCTTCACCCCTCAGAAGGGCCCAAGGTCAGGGACGGTCCAGGCCCTCACCCCCTCGTTGATGTGTTCGTAGATCGCGTCTGCGCCTTGATCGAAGGCGCGCTCGAAGAACAGGGCGCCCACGACGATGGTGAGGGCGAAGGTAGAGGTCCTGCGGAACAGCAAGGAGTACAACCTCGCAGTCAACGTCGGGGCCGCCATGTTTGTCCGCTGCAGAACGAGCGCCGGCGCCGAGACGACCTTTCTCTCCAAAGGGGCGCCACGTGTAATGCTTTATGGGATTCGTAGTTCTTCTGAATCTCGGCGCTCGTCGTTTTGAACTATGGAGGTAAACTGATGGCTTGCGCGGGATTAAGGTCTCCTAAAATCCAGATCATGGAACCCAAACGGCTTGGTGAAACGTATTACTGAATTTTTCTTCTTAAGCATTTTTTAAAAAATGATTTAATATTTTCACTACAACACCCAGAAGCCCTCGCGCTTCCTCAACTTCCGCTCTGTTTCCGCTTTGATTCGCAAAGGTTTCTGGGAAGGGCGGGCCGCTCCCCAGCGGGAGGACTACGAATCCCAGCAAGCAGTTCACGGCGTGAGGGCGCCGGAGGAGGAGCTCGGAGCCGCCGGGCCCCGCCGAACCAGGTATGTTCTGTGAAGGGGACATCGAGGGAGAGTTTCTCCTCACCCCCCCGCGGGAGGACTTGGGCTCTCCCAACTAGATCGGCGAGCCCCGCGGCAATTTAACACGACGTGGACTGGATATATGGGCGAGGCCTGGGTGCCCTATCTCAAGCTTGTCCTCACCCCTGTCGCCTCTGTCAGCCCCAAATCCAGGTCTAGAGTTGGGACCTATGGCAACAAGTCGGGTCCAGCGGGCTAATTTCCTCTGCCCGACCCCCGGGGAAGAGGCGATTCTGCCCCTGCTTCCTATACTCCTCATCCCTGGGTTTCGCAAGCTGACAACCTGGCTTGGAAGACGGGAGACCTAGATCCACTTATTCTTTCCGGGAATAGAAATAACAAGAACTTCGGAGGACGAGGGCGGTCCAGTAAATGTTTTCTAAGAGGCCCTGGGCCCTACGCTGCGGATCCAGTGGTGAACCAGTCCCTGCGCTCATGAAGCGCTCGTTCTAGTGTGTGTGGGGAGGGGCAGTAATAACAAGTAATAGTTAGAAGAGCAGAAGACAGGTTGACTGGGGAGGGAGTGGTGGTAATATTTTAGCCAGCGTGCCCAGGAAGACACTTAACCCTAGACCTGAGTGAATGAATAGTAGCAGTTCAAACAGGATAACACTGGTGCAAAGGCCTTGAGACTGCTCTGTTCTGGGATGTTCCAGGGGAAAAAGTAGAATGGACTGTGAAGTAGCTCAGATCAGCTCATATCTGACCTTGTAACCCAGGTAAAGAGTCTTACTTTTTCTTTTTTGCACTAGGAAGCCACTGATGAGTTTTAAGCTGGTGTGTGACATGATGTGATTTACTTTCAAGGTCATTTCTGGCAGCTCTCCAGAGATCAGACTGAAGAGGGGAAGTTGCTGTGGTGGGAGTGGAGGCTGGATGGTGATTTAGATTAGGGTGTGGATTAGAGTAGTGATCAGATTTGGGATGTATTTAGGGGGTGGGGCAAACGGAACAGATGCATGTAGGGGGTTCAGTTCAGTCGCTCAGTTGTGTCTGACCCTTTGCACGCCAGGCGTCCCTGCCCATCACCAACTCTCAGAGTTTACTCAAACTTATGTCCACTGAGTCGGTGATGCCATCCAACCATCTCATCCTCTGTCGTCCCCTTCTCCTGCCCTCAATCTTTCCCTGAATCAGGGTATTTTCCAATGAGTCAGCCCTTTACATCAGGTGGCCAAAACATTGGAGTTTCAGCTTCAACATCAGTCCTTCCAATGAACACCCAGGACTGATCTCCTTTAGGATGGACTGATTGGATCTCCTTGCAGTCCAAGGAACTCTCAAGAGTCTTCTCCAACACCACAGTTCAAAAGCATCAATTCTTCGGCGCTCAGCTTTCTTTATAGTCCAGCTCTCACATCCATACATGACCACTGGAAAAACCATAACCTTGACTAGATGAACCTCTGTTGGCAAAGTAATGTCTCTGCTTTTTAATATGCCATCTAGGTTGGTCATAACTTTCCTTCCAAGGAGTAAGCATCTTTTAATTTCATGGCTGCAGTCACCATCTGCAGTGATTTTGGAGCCCCCCAAAATAAAACCAGCCACTGTTTCCCCATCTATTTGCCATGAAGTGATGGGACCAGATGCCATGATCTTCGTTTTCTGAATGTTGAACTTTAAGCCAACTTTTTCATTCTCTTCTTTCACTTTCATCAAGAGGCTCTTTAGTTCTTCTTTGCTTTCTGCCGTAAGGGTGGTGTCATCTGCATATCTGAGGTTATTGATATTTCTCCCGGCAGTCTTGATTCCAGCTTGTGCTTCCTCCAGCCCAGCATTTCTCGTGATGTACTCTGCATATAAGTTAAATAAGCAGGGTGACAATATACAACCTTGACGTACTCCTTTTCCTATTTAGAACCAGCCTGTTGTTTCACGTCCACTTCTAACTGTTGCTTCCTGACCTGCATATAGATCTCTCAAGAGGCAGGTCAAGTGGTCTGGTATTCCCATCTCTTTCAGAATTTTCCACAGTTGATTGTGATCCACACAGTCAAAGACTTTGGCATAGTCAATAAAGCAGAAATAGATGTTTTTCTGGAACTCTCTTGCTTTTTCGATGATCCAGCAGATGTTGGCAGTTTGATCTCTGGTTCCTCTGCCTTTTCTAAAACCAGCTTGAACATCTGGAAGTTCACAGTTCACATACTGTTGGAGCCTGACTTGGAGAATTTTGAGCATTACTTTACTAGCGTGTGAGATGACTGCAATTGTGTGGTAGTTTGAGCATTCTTTGGCATTGCCTTTCTTTGGGATTGGAATGAAAACTGACCTTTTCCAGTCCTGTGGCCACTGCTGAGTTTTCCAAATTTGCTGGCATATTGAGTGCAGCACTTTCACAGCATCATCTTTCAGGATGTGAAATAGCTCAACTGGAATTCCATCACCTCCACTAGCTTTGTTCATAGTGATGCTCCCTAAGGCCCACTTGATTTCACATTCCAGGATGTCTGGCTCTACCAGAAAGAGAAATGGAGGATGACATCAAAGTTTTCACCTCAGCAACTTAAAATCAAAGGAATGATTTTAGCTTCTGTTTGGCCATGTTAAGCTTGAACTGCTCCTTAGATGTCAGATGGAGGTGGTTGTTGTTCAGTTGCTAAATGGTGTCTGACTCTGTGACGCCATGGACTGCAGCACACCAGGCTCCCCTGTCCTCCACTGTCTCCGGGAGTTTGCTCCTATGCGTGCCCATTCAGTGGGCGGTGCTGTCTGCCCGTCTCACCCTCTGCCCCGCCTTCTCCTTTTGCCTCTGATCTCTCCCAGCATCACGTCTTTTCCAGTGAGACAGCTTTTTGCATCAAGTAGCCAAAGTATTGCAGCTTTAGCTTCATCATCAGTCCTTCCAAGGAACATTCAAGGTTGATTTCCTTTCCTTGACTGGTTTGATTTCCTTGTAGTCCAAGGGACTCTCAGGAGTCTTCTCCAGCACCACAATTCAAAAGCTGCAGTTCTGTGGTGCTCAACCTTCTTTATGGTCCAACTCATATCCATACACGACTACTGGAGAAACCATAGCTTTGACCATATGCACCTTTGTCAGCAAAGTGATGTCTCTGCTTTTTAATACATTGTCTCGGTTTGGCATAGCTTTCCTTCCAAGGAGCAAGCATCTTTTAATTTCATGGCTTCAGTCACTGTCCACAGTGATTTGGGAGCCCAAGAAGCTAAAATCTGCCACTGCTTCTGTCCAGAGGGCATGGTGATATGAATCTAGAGTTCAGAGGACAGGTCTGAGCCAGAGGTAAAAGTCATTTGTGAAGGTGTGGCATTGAAAAGCAGGGACCGGATTGGAAACCTGGAGCTACCTCTGACTTGTAAAAGCAACTGTAGTGCCTTATTAGGGGATGGGGAAGAAAAATGTGAAATACTCTATAACCATGACCAGTTATGTTCTATTTGCAAAGCATCTTGGTAGCACGTTGGGGCAGGAGATTGTGAAGCTTCTGGGAAAGAACACTAGTACCTTGCTGACAGCTAGTCTGGATGATGGTAAGTTAAGAGGAGGGGCGAATTATTTTAGGTGAGATGGGTAGGGAAGACCACAGGGAGTTAAGGTGTGGCTTATTTTATTTTTATTTTTTTGCCTTTTTAGTTAATTCTCATTTTGGAGCAAGACTTTATTAAAAAATATAGCTTTCTTTAAGCTATCACTTTCAGTTTAGAAATTATTATTCTATGTGTAAACCTAAAAAAATAAGAAAAATAACCTTAACTTTACCTTTGATTAATGTTTGAACTCAAGTTGAGCAAATGAAATTCCTTTAAACATTCAGCCCTATCTTTAGCCCAATTACATTCCCTTACACATTTAATTCCACTTATACATTTAATATATTTGATTTTCCTTTTAAGTACTTCAGATATATAACCTAACAAGTATAATATCCCCAGAATACTTAAACAATTAACTAGAAAAGCCAATAAATTAAACTTATAAATGTGATCAATTTTAAGTTCTTGTAAACAGTTTGATAACAGACTTAGTCATGTTCTCTTCTGTCACATCTTCTCAGTCCGGGGACTCAGAAAATACTGGTTCCATCTCTGTCATGAAATTGGAATATGGGGGGCCACTCTTGGAAGCTCTTCTAGCACCCCAGGTGTTATATGCAGGTGTTTAATATGCAGCCGACGTTTCCAACCATTGCTAACTCCTCAACTTAAAATAACCAGTCTCAGACAAATCACTGATAATTTATCAGTTGTGTGCTTGTGCTCGGCCCCTCAGTCACGTCAGATTCTTTGTGACCCCATGAACTGTAGCCTGCCAGGCTCTTCTGACCATGGGATTTTCTAGGCAAGAATACTGGAGTGGGTTGCCATTTCTTCCTCCAGAGGGTCTTCCCGACCCAGGGATCGAGTCCACCTCTCCTGCACTGGCAGGCAGATTGTCTACCACTGCACCCACTGGGAAGCCCGTTTTATCAATTATCTAACTACAGGTTTCAATTTTTATATTTTAAATTGGAATCAGTTTAATCAATTCCTGAGAAAACATGCTTTTCTCTTGTATACTCAACAGAAATTATTTTCAGTGAGGTACTTTTAAATACCAAGTATACACTGATTATTAATAAACTTAGGACAAGAACATTAATACAGTAATCGAGTTGCTCTTCTACCTCTATTTTCTTTGCTAAAAAATGATTGTCTACATTAATCAAAGTCCATGAAAAGTGAAAGTGAAAGTCGCGTCAGATTCTTTGTGACCCCATGGACTCTACAGTCCATGGAATTCTTCAGGCCAGAATACTGGAGTGGGTAGCCTTTCACTTCTCCAGGGGATCTTCCCAACTCAGGGATCGAGCCCAGGTCTCCCACATTGCAGATGGATTCTTCACCAGCTGAGCCAGCAGGGAAGCCCAAGAATACTGGAGTGGGCAGCCTATCCCTTCTCTAGCGGATCTTCCCCACCCGGGAATCAAACCGGGGTCTCCTGCATTGCAGGTGGATTCTTTACCAACAGAGCTATCAGGGAATCCCAGTCAAATTCCTTACGTATATCTTTAAAAAAAAAAAAAAGATGTATTCATTTCTTCTTTATTTTTTACCGTGCTCTGTCTTCATTGCTGTGCACAGGCTTTCACTCCTTGTGGAGGGCGGGGCTTCTCTTTGTTGAGGAGCCCAGGCTCTAGAGCGCTGGCCCGGTAGTTGTGGCACATGGGCTTAATTGCTCCCATAGCATGTGGCATCTTCCCGAACCTGGGATCAAACCTGTGTCCCCTGCATTGGCAGGTGGATTCTTAACCACTGGACCACTGGGAAGTCCTATATTTTCAATTTTAAACTCTCCTGGAGTGTGACAGGAGACATAACCAGTAAGAAAAGTGTTTTATCCACTTTTCTGAGTTATGCTTTGCTTTCCGGTCAAGTCGGGGTTTCAGGACACTGAGGGTGTTCATAGACCAGCAGATTTGCGACTGGGACACGAATTTGGGGGCTGTGTCCACCCAGGGTGACTACCTTCAGCAGAGGCTGCCGGTGGCATGCAGGGGAAGAGAAGGTTGATGAACAGTGGAACCTCAGTTCTCCAGGCTTTTATTTCTTGGGGGTATCTGCTAGGGGGGTGCTAGACTCACTGGTTAGAATACAAATTTCTCCAGATCTGCTGAGTCAGAATTCCTGAGGATCCTATTCAGCAGGCTTCATTTTTAATAAGCTCCTCACCAGGAGCAAAGGAAAAATTTGAGGAGTTGTTTTCAAAGGGTTGATCTGATGCTGCCCAGGGTGGGCTGAACTAAGGAGGCTGGTTCAGGGGCTCAGCAGTGGCTCAGTGGTAAAGAACCCACCTGCCAATGCAGAGACATGGGTTTGATTCCTGGTCTGGGAAGATCCCTTGGAGAAGGGAATGGCTACCCACTCTGGTATTCTTGTCTGGGAAATTCCATGGACAGAAGAGCCTGGTGGGCTACAGTCCATGGGATCTCTGAGTCAGACACGACTTAGCAACTAAATAACAACTACAAACCAGATGTTATTGAAATAAAAATGTGAGAAAAAGGAAATAAAGGGCAGGGGGAGGCTGGTCTTGGTGTGAAAGGGTGAGATGTGACTTGGACAGCGGTGGCAGAGAGTCCCGTGGTATTGGGAGCCCAGGCTTTGGGGTGGTGGGGGGGCGGGTGGAGAAGGGAAAGGCAGAGATGTTTTGGAATTGGGGCGTGTGGTTCAAGAGCCGCCTTCGAGTGATTTTTTTGCCTGTCCTGTTTGGAGCTCTGTCCTTTCAGGAGGCCAGGATGAGAGAGCTGCGTGGTTGCTACAAGACCCCGGGGGCATCTGAGGGAGACCCTTAGCATCTCGGGGGTCCCATCAGGGGAGACATTTGGGTCTCCTAGGCACTGCTGTTGGAGCTGGGTCCCGAGCAGGCAGTCTGCAGGCCTCCCGTGTGGGGCGGGTCTGATGCCACCGACTCCAGACGGCAGGCATATGCGATGCTGGAATGTTGCGGTGCTCCTAGTGGGCGCGCCACAGAGCCGCCCTCTGGCCAAGGTTTGCTGTTTACCCGGGGCCTGGCGGTGCCGTAATCAGAAGAAATGACAGCAGGTGAGCCCGAAGGCAGCATGTGGAGAGCGCAAGCCTGGCTCATTACCAGCTGCCTCCCAGCCCCCTCGGCCGAGCTGTTGGCTTGTTTTAGCCTTGTGCCAAAGCCAGCTCTGGACCCGAGCTGCTCACGATAAAAGGGACCGAGAATATCGGTGGAGCAGGCTCAGGGAGGCGCTGGGGAAGGGAGCGCCGCCCCGGGACGGGCGGCGACAGCGCTGCAGGTGCCTGGGGTGTGCCTGCCGGCCCACCCGCAGCGCTTGGGCTGATGAGAGGCCATCAGGGTCTCTCCCAGTCGCGGCTTTGAGCAAACTAGGAAGTGAGGGTTTCTGAATGTGTGTCCCCACCTGTGAAATGGACGCCCTGGTGTCTGCTCAGGGGGTCTGTGAGGTCAGGCAAGAGAATGCCTCGCACTACGGAGTCAAATCGGACTCTCTTTTCTCCCCTCCTCCTCTTCCCCGCATCTCAGCTCAGTGGCCATCCTTTCTTGGAGCCCGCTGGGTGTGGGCTAAGTGGGTCGGGGGTCTCTGCTGGGGACAGAAGCCCTGCGGGGAGGGGGAGGGTGGCAGACTCGCCTTGGGGGCCTCGTGTCTCTCTTCTTGTCCTCATGGTCGTCCCCATATTCAAGCTTACGGAGAAGAGGGTGGGCGAGCCGGTGAGCAGGCGGCGCGAGGCCTTGGGCAGGGATGGGCAGGCCCCTCACTCGTCCCAGCAGTCGCTCTGCGTTTGAGCAGGTACAGCTGCCAGACGGACAGACAGTGCTCTCTGCCCTGGTGGAGCTGTGTTCTAGCGGGGACACAGCCCATTTAACAGTAAATCAGCGTGTGAGATGAGCTCTGGAAAACAGAGCAGGTGGTGAGAGGGACAGACGTGTCTGCTGCTGAGACTTTGGCTGCAATTTTGAATCAGGTTTGGAGGGGAGGAGTGAGCCCCCCGGGTGACGATGGCAACAGGATTCACAGCCTCCACTCTCCGCGGTGGTAAATTCACAGCAGCGGTGGGGTTCCTATTTTCTAGCTGAGGACAGACTCCGGGAGATGAAAAGGACTTTCCGGAGGTCACCCAGCTGATAAGCAGTAGTGCTGGAACTCAAACCCAGGCCTGTGTGACCCCAGAAGGTGGTCTCCCCCGAGCCTTGCCCTCTGCCCCATGGCCACGAGGGGCACTCTGTCACCTGGCTCAGGTCCAGGGAGCCAGCAGATGCTGTTGCCACCGCAGACCTGGTCTCCGGGAGTGGGCGGGCGGTGCCACCTGTGTTCCCGGCGAGGGAGCGGGGCCGGAGGGTCCCGTGCTCCCGGACAGGGCTGCGCTCACATGGAGCAGAGCGTCCTCGGAGGGCGGGATGAGTCACGGCTGCGGAGAGGGCCCGCTTACTCAGCACCCTCTGCTGGCATCTGGGCGCCAGGGAGACGTCCGGCCGTGCCCACCCCCGCCCCTGCCCTGACCTCCCGCTCAGGACTGCCAAGCGCGGTGGTGCAGGCCGTGCCCTGTGCAAGGACGCCTGGCACGCTCCGCTTGCCGAGCTGTGTGTCTGTCCAGAGGGCTCTGCAGCCACAGCCCCTCCTAATGTGCGCCAGGGCACTGGAGCGGGAGGTCGGGAGCCCTGGAGGTTCACACCTGGGCGGTGCCCAACCGAGGTCACCTTGCTGGGGGCCAGCTCCTGCCCAGGGTCAGGGCCTCTGCCTCCTGGGGTCAGGCCTGTAAAGGTGGCAGGAAGTGCTGGCCCCCGTAAAGCCGCTCTGCTCCCCAGACCGCATTCCCGGGCATGGGGGCCCGCAGAGCTGCCGAGCGGGCGGGGGTCTTAGGCTGCTGTTGGGGCTGCGAACTAGCCTTGTGCCGCCTTGTGCTGGGTGCTGTGGATGGCTCACTTCCCTTCTCCTGGCCTCACTTTCCTCATCTGTATTATGGAGCAGCTGATCACAGAGGTCACTTGGGCACTGATACCCTGGCTTTTTGGAGGCCAGCAATAATGATGGTGATGATGGCCAATGTTTCTTGAGGGCCTGCTGTGGGCCAGGCTCTCTGTTACGTGTGTGTGTGTGTCTGTGTGTGTGTGTGTCTGTGTGCTTTTAGAGATCTCCTGGCCTAGCTACCTACCTCATGCTTTCCATGTGGGGAGACTGAGGCCTGGAGAGGGCACGTGACAGCCACAGCCTGGCAGAGCCGGGACAGGATGCACGGCCCGTTGACCTGTCCTGGACAGCTGAGCTCTTCCCCTGCCTCATGAGGGGCGGCTCGGGTGGGCAGCGGGGAGGAGGCATGGGGGGCTGTTGCTGCTGCGGCAGCCCTCAGCTGAGACTGGTGTGTCCCCCGTGGCTTGTGCCTGTGAGAGACAGAGGAAAACACAAACACACGTGTACACAGACGCAGCCCAGCCCCAAGGGCTCATCATTTGAATCGGTGTCACTGGGTAGGTTGAGGGAGGGGTGTATAGTCTTCATTTCCTGGTGGGTTGGTGGGTGGCTTTCCCAGCAGACCTGAGCCCCAGGCATGACGAGACCTGCTATTCTTCCTGGAGGTGTGATCTGGAGCACCCCAGAGCCCCTCTCTGAGCCTCAGTTTCCTCCTTCGTAAATGGGATCATGATACATACCTCTTGGGACTTGAAGGGGCTGTGTGGTCCTGGGGGTGTTGTGAGTAAACAGCAGAGGAAAGCTGTCATCAGTGCGATCTGTTGGGAGGAGACTCTCTTATCCATGGGGAGTGTGGGCTCCAGAGCCATCCCCGCTGTGTTCTCAGCCGGGCCTGGCCGCTCTCCAGCAGCGTGAGCTTGGCTCAGTCCTTTCCCTGCTGGGAGTCTCAGAGCCCTCATCTGAAACCTCACAGGTTGTCCTGAGGATTCAGTGAGAGGATGCCTTCTTGAGCTTTGAGCCCAGTGCTGGCCTGTGGTAGGTGCTGACACCTACCACCATACTACCTGACATTTATCGTGCGCTTGCACAATGCCAGACATCGTTAGCGTTATTTACATGCTAAGTCGCACCCGACTCTTTGGCAACCCCATGGACTATAGCCCACCAGACTCTTTTGTCCATGGGATTCTCCAGGCAAGCATAATGGAGTGGGTAGCCATTTCCTTCTCCAGGGTAACTTCCTAAGCTACGGGTCGAGCCCCCGTCTCCTGCATTGGCAGGTGTGTTCTTTACCACTGAGCCCACCAGGGAAGCCCTGTATTGCTATTTCTCTTTTACTAATAATTCATTTGGATAAGCAGACTTCTGTGTGCTGCTCTCTAAGCAATTAGCCAGCCAGTCAGACCCACTGCCCTGTATTCCTAGCTGGAACCTAGGGGCCTGGAGGGGTCTGGGGTCACGCAGCTGGCTTCCCAGTGACTTGGGGGGTTTTGCTCAGCATCTGCCCAGAGCCCTTGTTCCATCACAGCCTCCCAAGGATCGCCTCTCCCCTGGTGCTTCCCCCTGCCCATTCCTCTCCTCTGAGCTGCTTCAGGCCTTGTAAACGGCTTGGTTAAGCACTCAGCCGTTAAACGTTCATCTCTTACAATTTCAATCCAATTCCTATAAGTTTATTGGCAAGACGGGGTGTATTAGAGCTGCCAAATTTAATATATCAAGTCCGTGTGTCTGGGATACGGTTTCTCAGCAGTAATAGGAGAAGAGAGGTTTTATACGTTTTCATTTTGAGTGACTGTCTGTTCCCGATCCCATTACTGCCCTTGACTTAATGGCTGCTGTCTGTCGCGGGAGCGGCCTTCTCCAGGGGGCTCGTTTGTCTCTGTGTCCCTCCCCATTATCAGGAGGGATACATCCCAAGATGTATCTGTCCCCCTCTGGCTGCCCTGTGGATCACCTCTCAGCTTTAACTGTATTCTCTGGGCCCCAGGGGGCCAGGTTTTCTGCTGCTGGCCTGGGCTGTTACCTGGTGACCTTGGGGAAGTCACTTTCCCTCTCGTCCTCGGGGCCTCAGGCACCCACTCTGGGAAAGGAGGGGTCAGACTCTAGGACCTGAAAGGTGTGGGACGATTCTGGGCTCAGCCCTTTGCCGATCCCACTTGATGGCCCTGAGTGGACCCGTTTGTCCTCTCATCTTGTGACACCAAACGGGGACCCAAAGGCTGGCCATGAGTCGCAGAGTTGCCACCTGCCTCCGGCTGCGGTGGTTACCACCGGTGAGGGGTCTTACAGGTCTGAAGACCCTGAACCGTTCTTGTTTTCCTCTGTGATCACCACCTGAGCGTTCAGTGCCTGCGTGCCCGCCCGAGCCCTCCGGCTTCTCTAAGCCTTGAGCTGGTGTGGAAGAGCAGACACCAGCGGTGGGATTGTCAGGCACCGGGGTTGCCTTCCTCGTACCAGCTGTGTGGCCTTGGGCGAGTCACTTCCTCTCTCTGAACCTCAGTTGTTCCCATAAGGAAAATGGGAATTAATGCATGTGTTCAACACACATTTGGTTGCCTTCTCTGTACTGTGCACCACTTTGGGGGCTGTCGCAACACACAACAAAACTATCCCAGCCTACAGGCGCACATTCCTGTTGAAGAGACAACATAATAAACAGAACAAATAACGTTACTTCAGAGGCGGTAAAGTGGAACAGGGAATGGGGAAAGCCAAGCAGAGGGCTCTGCCGTTGTCAGTGAAGTCGTCACGGGAGATTACTGAGAAGGCAGTGTTTGAGCAAAGATGGAAGGAGCACAGCTCTGAGAGGGGAGATGAGAGGTGTGGGGGGCCCTGCGGGGGACTGGCCAGTGGGGGGCAGGCGGCCGTTCTCCAGCCTGGCTGCAGATGAGAACCCTCAGGGAGCGTTGAAACACGCTGGTGCCCGTGTGGTTCCTCCCAGGCTGTTTGGGAGCCTTCCTCCCCCGGCACAGGCCAGGCCCCAGACGCACCCCTCTGCTCTCCGATGGGCTGGTGGCGTGCCCTCCATGCTCTGACCCAGCGCCCTGACCTTGCAGGCAGTGGTAGCTCCCAGCGCGGGTCACCATGGGGAAGCGTTACTTCTGCGACTACTGCGACCGGTCCTTCCAGGACAACCTCCACAACCGCAAGAAGCACCTGAACGGGCTGCAGCACCTCAAGGCCAAGAAGCTCTGGTACGAGATGTTTCGAGGTGAGCATTGCAGGCTGGGTGGCCCGGCAGGGGGAGCCTGGTCTCCGATCGCTCTGATCATCCATGGAGAAGCACCGTGGGCCAGCGACCATCCTGGCCTGGGCTCTCCGAAGAGCCAGAGAGAGAGGCCCGGGCTGCTGGCCCCTGGGGCAGACGGGCCCTTGGAGGGGCAGGTGGCAGGCGCGCTCCTCTCCCTGCAGTCCTGACTGGAGGCTCCATTCTCAGAGCCCTTGCTAGGCTCTGGGGGACACCGGGGACAGGGACAGGGCCTCTCTGAGGAGCTGGTGTTCCAGCCCACAGCTTAGGGAAAAGCCTGTGCTCCATCCTGAGCAGGTGTTCTTGTCGCAGGAGAGAGGGCGAGGAGGAGGGGCTGAAGCTGGCCACGGGGCTGGGGAGCACCTGGAGTGCACCTGGCTGCCCGAGAGGCTCTGAAGACCGAAAGGTGAATAAAACAGGGCCCTTCTGCCCCATGACCTCACGCCCCGTTAGGACAGCGCGGTCAGGGCGGAACCCCTGCTGGCCTTTCCCTCCAAGCTCCAGCGCGCTGGCCACGGCCGGTACTGGCCCCTCCGCTGCCAGGCCTTTCCTGCTGTCCTGCCCTCCCTGGGGGAGCCCTCCGGGACGCCCTCTCCGACCCCTGGGCCAGGGCAGGTCATCTGGCTGCGTGCTGGCTGTTTACATTGCTCATAGCCGCATGGATTAGTGTGACTGTCGGAGTGGAAGGAAGGACCAGGTCTGACTTGTCCTCCACTAAATCCTCATCCTGGCACAGCGCCCAGCGCCCAGGACGTGCTCGGGAAATGTTTGCTGGGCGAATGTCTCAATGAACGAGCAAACAGACCCAGGGCAGTGGGGCAGCTGTTCATCTGGAGAGCTGAAGCGAGAAGGACCAATGGGGTCAGACCTCGAGAAGCCTTGAATGACGGGCAGAGGGGCGGGGCCTGGGGTGGGGGTTCTCAACCCTGGGTGCATTTCAGCATCACTGAGGAGCATTTTCTCAAGCCCTCCCCTCAGATGAAATAAAACAGAAGCTGGGAAAGACAGGCTTGGGCTCAGTAGACTTGAAAAGCTGCCTGGAGCTTCTGCTGTGTGGCTAGAGTTGGAGCCAGCAGCCAGATGCTGGGCAGCCTGGAGCCCTTCCCCATAGGGTTGTCTTGACAACCTTGTCAAGACTCAGACTCAGCCCCTCTTCCAGTTTCGCTATCCTGCCTGGGAGATGGGTGGCAGGGGAGGCTCTGAGCAGTGTCCAGGTGCCTTCCACGGGCCCACCTCCCCAGGGGAAGCCTCTGGCACCAGCGGGGTGGGCTGAATCACAGGCCTAGTACTGACAGATGGACCCTGCTCTACGCTGCCAGCTGCACCCACGCTCCGGCAGGCAGGCCGGGAGTGAGTGCTCTGATAACTGACTGCAGACCTCAGCAGCCCAGCCCCACCCCCAGCCGTCAGCTGGCCCACCTGGGGAGGTGAGGGGCCCCCATCAGCCAGCTACTCACTGCTGGCACTCAGCTGCTCAGTCACGTCCAACTCTTCGAGACCCTATGGACTGTAGCCCTCCAGGCTCCTCTGTCCAAGGAATTTCCCGGGCAAGAATACTAGAGTGGATTGCCATTTCCTCCTCCGGGGGGTCTCCCTGACCCAGGGACTGAGCCCGCCCCTTCTGTGTCTTCTGCATTGCAGGCAGGTTCTTTACGTGCTGAGCCATCAGGGAAGCCCAACACCAAGGAATCAGCAGCCACACAAGAAAGGCCAGGGGCTTGAGACTCACAGAGAGGGTTCAAACTTGGCACTGCCAGTTCCTCTCTGTGTGCCCCTTTTCCTTGCGTGAACCCCAGTATTCCCATCTGCAAAATGGGCCTATTTGCATATATGATGGGTTTATGAGGGGTCACGGAGTAAGAACTGCTCCTGTTGTTTGAGCTTCCACTTCTGGCTGCACATTAGCATCACTGGGGACCCTGGCGCTGAGGCTGCTCCCAGCTCCACTTTCCCGGCAAAATTCTAATGTGTGGCGTCCTCTGCCAACTGCTGTCCATCCATTAACTTATTAAATGTTCACAGCAGCCCTACCAGGTGAGCGTTTTCCTCTCATTTGACATGTGGGGAACCCAAGACTTGGAGAGATTAAGCAGCTTGCCTGGGATCCTGTGAACCTAGGCTCCGAAGCCCCTGGTCTTTCCTTTACCCTAGCAGCCTCTGGAAAAGGTGGTGGATGGACGGGGAAAGTGCACAGCCCAGGCCTGGCTGTGCCCTCCTCCAGGGCGACGTGAGGGGTCTGGGTCAGGTCACCATCCTGTGTGCCTCGCTCACTCACAGATTTTGACCAATTGATTCCTTGCCCACCAAGGAGCACACAAGGTTTAAACTTCAAACAGAATTTAAATTCCAACATATAAGATTTAATATTCAATATGAGATTCCCTGGTGGCTCGATGGTAAGGCATCTGCAATGCAGGAGACCCAGGTTCGATCCCTGGGTTGGGGAGATCCCCTGGAGAAGGGAATGGTAGAATCTCAGGAAGTTGCGATAACAGTACAAAGAAGTCTTCTGATTGAACCTGGATCTCCTGCACTGTGGGTGAATTCTTTACTGACTGAGCCACCAGGGAAGCCCGGGAAACCCACTTCCCTGGTGACTGGGTCAGTAAAGAATTCACCCCCAGTGCAGGAGGCACAGGAGATGCGGGTCTGATCCCTGGGTCAGGAAGATCCTCTGGAGAAGGAAATGGCAACCCACTCCAGTATTCTTGCCTGGAAAATCCCATGGACAGAGGAGCCTGGCAGACTACAGTCCATAGGGTCGCAAAAGAGTCAGACATAGCTTAGCGACTAAACCATCTGATACCAGGACTTAAAAAAACTCCCCAGGTGATCCGCCATGCACGGTTGAGAGTCCGGACCTCACACCTGTCCTGGCTTTGGCCGGGTGGGGCTGAGGTCTCCTGAGGCTCGGCTCCCTCTCCCCGCATCCCTGCCTGTGGTCGTCCCCTCTTACCCTCCTCGCTGGGTGAGGCACTCTCCCCGTCCCTGGTGTTGGTGGTGGGAAGTGCCCGTCTGCAGCCACAGTCTGAGCCCAGCTCCTGTCTCCTTGCAGATGCAGCTGCCATCTTGCTGGATGAGCAGAACAAGAGGCCCTGCCGGAAGTTTCTACTGACAGGTAAGGTGCCCTGCGCAGTCCAGGTCCCTCCCTTCCCCTGCCTGCCTGGGGTCCATCTGGCCTGCCTGGACCTCTGCACAGCGTGTCCCCTGCCCTCACCCCAGCCACCACCCTGAGCCCACTTTGTGGTCTCAGTCACTGGGGGCCTTCCCGGGGGCTTATGCCTTATGACAGCCAGGGCTTGGTCCTTAGCTCTTCAGACCTCAGCGTGTGATTTTATCAGGTCACCCAGGACAAGCAAGCGCTGGGTGAGCGAGAGCCTGCGAGTCAATCCAGGAGACACCAATGGGTGTAATAGACTGGCTGATTAAGTTAGCCTGGGAGCCCGACCTTCACTGCGCCCTCCCTCTCGGCAGGCACGGCTGGAGACGCTAACAGGTCGACAACAGCGAGAAGCTTCAGAGTTCAAACAAAGGGTGCTGGGTGTCACTTTCACTGCTCCGTACCCAGCTAGTAAAGATGCATGTAGTTCCAAGAGCCAGAAACCTCAGCAGGCAAAGGAGCCAAAGGCAGGTGAAAACAAGGGCAGGAAGAATAGGGCAAGGCTGGAGAGCAGTTTGTCTCCTCCAGGCTTGTCCCGAGGTCCTGCTTGCTCACTAAGGGTCTGGCCCTGAGGTTCCTCGAAGCCAAAGCAAAGAGGAGCACCGTGGTGGCTAGCAAGGTGTAAGAGGGAGCTTGGCACCCGGGACAGGTACTGCTGTTGGCCTCGGAAAGCGGGGTGAACCGCTACGCTCCCCTCAGGAGATGGCACTGCCCCCAGGGTCTCCTGAACATGGCGTGGTCCGTGAGGCTGTCTTAGGGCACCTCTATCTCCTGTGTTTGTTTTTTTCCTAATTTTTGTTGGAGTCCAGTTGATTTACATTGTTTTAGCTTCAGGTGTCGGAGAAGGCAGTGGCACCCCACTCCAGTACTCTTGCCTGGAGAATCCCATGGACGGAGGAGCCTGGTGGGCTGCAGTCCATGGGGTCGCTAAGAGTCAGACATGACTGAGGGACTTCACTTTCACTTTTCACTTTCATGCATTGGAGAAAGAAATGGCAACCCACTCCAGTGTTCTTGCCTGGAGAATCCCAGGGACGGGGGAGCCTGGTGGGCTGCCGTCTATGGGGTCGCACAGAGTCGGACACGACTGAAGCAACTCAGCAGCAGCAGCAGTTTCAGGTGTACGGCAAAGTGACTCAGTTACACGCATATTTCTATCACTATTCTTTTCTCATGTAGGCCGTTACAGAGCACTGATGGAGTTCCCCATGCTACACAGCAGACTCTCATCAGCTATCTGTTTTATATACAGGAGGGTGTGTGTGTCAGTCTCAGTTTATCCCTCCCCCAGCCCCACAGTCTCTTGTTATCTTGAGTTACTTTTTAGTCTCCACAGTTGAGATTCGGAAAGCCACCCTGGACTTTGGTTGCCTCCTTGACAAAGCTGCTCTGAAAGCCTCTCTGGGGAAGCAGTCCAGCTTTTGTGCCCCACCCCCAACCATGAGCCCTGGGCAGGGGCCGCCAGCGGGCCAGGCACGAGGAAGCAGGACCCTCACAGGGTCCTCCCATAGTTTGATGGGACTCGGGTAGGGGGAGTTGACAAGGGACAAGCCTGCAGAGGCTTAATGGAACCCAGTCACTAGAGGGGCTTCCCTGGGGCTTCCCTCAGCTCAGTTGGTAAAGAATCCGCCTACAATGCAGGAGACCCCGGTTCAATTCCTGAGTTGGGAAGATCCGCTGGAGAAGGGATAGGCTGCCCACTCCAGTATTCTTGGGCTTCCCTGGTGGCTCAGCTGGTAAAGAATCCACCTGCAATGCGGGAGACCTGGGTTCGATCCCTGGGTTGGGAAGATCCCCTGGAGAAGGGAAAGACTACCCACTCCAGTATTCTGGCCTGAAGAATTCCATGGACCGTATAGTCCAAGGGATCGCAAAGAGTCGGACACGACTGAGCGACTTCCACTCACTCACTCACTCAAAGCTACAGTGGACTTTGGTCTCCAGCCAGGGAAGGGTTTCGAGCAGGGCCTGGGGGACCAGACAGGTGGTTCTGGCAGCCCCTGTGGCCAGGCCAGAGAGTGCAGCTTCTTCCTCAGGGCTGGGGCAGCCCCTCCTCAGGCCGCCCCTCAGCCCGGGGCGTCCGTTCCAGCAGTGACTAACTCTGTCCTCCCGCTGCAGGCCAGTGCGACTTTGGCTCCAGCTGCCGCTTCTCCCACATGTCAGAGCGAGGCCTGCAGGAGCTGAGCGTCCAGGTGGAGGGTGCGTCTCCGGGGGTCCCTGGGCTGGGGGCGAGAGTGCTGGGGGCTGCTGCCCTGCGCCTGCCCCCACCCCCTCTTCTGTGACCGCCATGTCCGGTAGCCTGTGGCATCAGGAGCCACCTTCAGTTCACCTTGGGCACAAGTGGGGAAGGAACCAGGAGCTCCTGTCCGCATCCCCGGCTGGGCTTAAAGTGAGACGCATGGCTTCCTGCTCGGGAGTCGGGAGGGTGTGCCTCAGCCCCGCTGGGGCCCTACTGGCCTGCCCTTCATTCTTACACACCCACATGCCCTTCCTCAGTTTTTGGGGTCCCTGCTTGGTCCCTGGCAGATCCCCTGTTGCCGCTCTGGGTCCACGGAGATGAAGAGAGCACCTTCCCTGACCTCAGGGTGCTCTATGGAAAGGCGAGGTCAGCGTCCGCCTGGAGACTGGCCCGTCCGCCTTTGTCTGCCATTCACTTCTTACCGCTGCAATTAGAGGAAAGGGAATTCCCTCTTAGGTGGTCTTTGTCGATCTTCTGCCTCCCTTCACTGACCCATGGAGAAACAGCCTCGCGTGAGCCCCCGGCAAACATGGTGCCTCCATCCACGTGGCCAGCGAGTGTCTGGGGCGGCCTGGCCTTCGCCCTCATCCCCCGATGGGCCTCGCTCCCCTCTGACCAGTCAGACCCTGTGGGCAGTGCCTGCCCTGGGGGGCTGGTGGCAGTGCGGCCGCAGCCCTGGCACACACAGAGGTCTCTCAGCGCTTTTCCAGGGCAGAAGTGAGGCCCGTGGGCCGGACCGGTGCGTCCCGGCAGCCAGCTGTATCTGCAGCGCGTCCCCACCACCATCTCTCAGAACCAGAGGCCCATGGAGCAGGGCGCACACAGGCTCTGCCCTGTTCTGCAGCCTACACTGTCTTCCCGACACCGGGAGGGTTTGAACCCTCCTGAAGACCACGCTCTCAACACGCATTATCCCGTGTCCACCTCCAGAAAGCTGGGAGGCAGCCAGAGTTTGCTCTCTGTTTGATGAGGAAGCAGTGGGAGGCCCACGGGGAGCTGCCTGGGGAGGCAGGTGGCTGCAGGTGGAGATAGGCCAGAGGCTCTGCTCCTGGCCTCCCAGCCTGTGCCCCCCACCCCAGAAGGTTCCACCGGGAGCGTGGGGGTGGGTATGTCCCTCACTCTGGCCTGTCTCTCTGTCCCCCCAGAGGAGAGGCGGGCCAGGGAGTGGCCGCTGGACGTTGCCGAGCTTCCTGAGGTCCACCTGGAGGACTGGCTAGAGAAGCGAGCCAAGCAGCTGAGCTCCACCCCAAGCAGCAGGTACAGGCCCTGGGTTCCCCACTCCGTGCCCTCCAGGAGCAGGACCCCAGCCAGCTCACCCTTGTTGCCGCCAACGGCCCAGGGACCAGACACGGATACCCACATAGGACTCCCCAGGGGGCCACATCGGGGCTCTTGGTCCCCAGGCCCTGGCCAGAGGCTGATGGGCACTCGCTTGTAGGCTCCCATGCCCAGCCTTGTGCCCTGCCTTGGTGGCTTCTCCCTTATAGCAGTCTGCACTGGCTGAAGGCGGGCAGGTGGCCAAGCCAGCTTGAGTCCACAGCACCAAGTGTCCCTTGCCAGAGGGAGGGGCCTGACCATGGTCACTGTCCCCTCTAGACCCTGCCAGAGGGCCACGGTTGCCCCAACCCTGCAGAAGGGGAAGGGAGGCTCATGGGAGGGGTGACTTGTCGGAGGGCACACAGCTCTGAGCGGGCAGAGCCGGGATGGCACAGGGGGGTGACAGACTCCTTGCCGTTGACCTTGAGGAGGGGGCTGGGGTGGGGCTGGCCTGGCTGCTGCCTGGGCCCAGCACTCAGGAGGCCCAGGAGTAGATGGGGTGCCCTTCACCCCCTATATGGGGCAGCCTGGGTCAGGAACCCAGGTTCTGCCCTTCAAGGTCACGACCAAGGCCAGAGCCAGGGCTCCCGGGGCCTTCCACCAGGTATTGAGAGAGAAGGGAGGAAGAGGGCTAAGGGGTGTGCTCGGGAGCTGCCCGACGTGGTGAGGTCGCCCCGCGCCTGGCTGCACTGGGGCTGCAGAACCGGTGATGGCTGCAGGGGGCCCTCGTGGTCCGTGGCCCGGTCGCCACAGTCTGTGGGGTGAGGCCTCCCCTTGAGGCTCCAACAGAGGGTGACAGCCAAGCTTCCTGCCTTCCCCATGCCCCAGTGAGGAGAGCTTGTTAAGCTGTTTTAAAATTAATCCTGTTTTTAAATCTGGGCCCCGACCTTGAAAACACACAGTGCAGCCCTGACTCTCATGTTGGAGCGTGACGGCCCCTCCTCTGGTCCTGTCGGGAGCAGTTATGACCTTGGCGGCCCACCCTCCACACAACCGCCCCAACCAGCTTCTAGAACACTTCCCGGCCGGGCCCCTGCTGAAACCCTCCGGGCCTCCTCCCCCTCAGGGGAGCCTGGACTCCACCGCCCACCTTCTCTGCCGCCTCTGTGGCCCGTGGGGGTCGCCTTCTCACCTCTCCCATCCGGCCTCCGCATCAGTCCTGTCAGGACGCTTGGCGGCTTCTTAGATGTGGTGGGCGTTCCTGATTTCGGGGCACCTCGTGCTATTTCCTCGTCTTGGAACTGCCCCCCACCCCCGCCACGTCTGCCTGGCAGAGTCAGACTCATCCTTCAAGCATTAGCTGAGCCATCTCCCCTCCCCTGGCCCGCCCCGCCCTGGGCCTCCCCCTCACGGCAGCCCAGAGCTCACAACCCAGGACACTGGCTGAGGAGAGCGTTTGGGGAGAGGGGCCTGGCCCGGGGGACCATTCCTGGGTGTTCGTGCCGCATGCGCCTGCTGGGGACGGGTCTGGTGGCCCCTCTACCTCTCGGGATGTGTCTGTTTCCCCCTTCCTGGGACACCCAGGGCCCAGGTGGCTGCCTGGCCCACCTGGGGCCACCCAGCCCCGAGGGCTCTGACCCCCCCAGGCCGAGCAGAGCCCTCAAGTTGAGCCTGGCCAGCCCTCCTGGGGAAGGGGAGATGCAGGCTGGAGGGGGGCTGCTTGCGTGTCCACTGCCCCCCACCCTGGCAGACTGAGAGGCCTGCCAGAGCGGGCAGTGCTGGGATGTGGGGGCTGGCCTCAGACCAGCAGGCTCATCCCCAGCCAGGCCAGGGCTCATCGCGCTTTCCATTGTTGGCGCTTCAGATTGTGACTTGATCCGTCTTAATCTCCCCTCTGCACCCGTCTCGGAGCCGGGCGCTCCTGTTCAGCCCAGGCGCCTCCCTGAGACTCTCTTTCTAACTGGGCCCAGGGCGGGGGACAGCGAGAGAGAAGAGAGAGCAGCCCCTGTCCCCGTGACGGGCAGACCAGGCGCCTGCGTCCCCGTCCGCTCTGTGCGGGCTGGAGGGGTGCGCCCTGACGGCTCAGGGCCTGCGAGCTTGGGGAACGTGCCTTTCTCCTGGCGGGACCCCTTGGCCGCCCGGGCGTCTGCCCAGGTCCAGAGGCAGGACGGGGCTCCCCGTTGGGTCACGCCCTCTCTGTGAAGCAGCGGGGCTTGGCTGGCAGCCGGGCGTCCCTTCCAGCAGCCGCGGGGCCTCCCCCTTCACTCCCACCCTTCTCTGCGGCTGCTGGAGTTTATGAACTCTCCCCGACGCCATAAATCACGGTGGGAGCCGCTGTCTGTGCTTTCCAGCAGGCAGCAGACAGCCGAGCAGGGACTCCCCTCTCCTCACTCCACGGGAGTCCCCAGGCCGCCTGAAGTCCTCGCTCCAGGTCTGACGGCGGGTCAGGCTGGAGAGAGGCCCGAGCCTCCAGGCCTCTCCTCCTGCAGACGGCTGGCCACGGGGGGCCTCGCCTGCACTGAATGCGGAGCCAGGTTGGGGGTGTGAGGCGTTGACGGGAGGGCTGGGCAGGGGGCTTAAGCACAAGCAGCAGCCTTCGTGGGGGTCAAGTCCCGAAGGAGCGAGCGTTGTGGGACGTTGTGGGAGCGTTGGGGGATGGCAGCAGGTGGGAGAGGCTCCCTGAGGAGAGGGCTGCCCCAAGCTGGGCACAACGGGGGTGAGTGCTTCAGACAGGCCCCGGTCCCCAGGAGGTGGCTCCCGGGGTGGTGGACTTTAAGGGGGAGGAGAGTGAATAGCGTGAGAAATGAGGCTTAAAAAAAAAAAAATTTAGACAATATTTTTTTTTCCTGATTTCAAAGGCTTGCGTGCTTGTAAAACTTTTCTTTGAAAAGTATAAAAGAAGTAGAAAAAAAATCACCCATAATTGCAGCACTCAGATAGAACCACTGTTAACATTTTGCTGTGTCTTCCAGGTTTTTTTTCTTTTTATGCATTTATATATGTTATATATCTTTAAACAAAAATAGTATCATGCTATATACATTATTTTATAAGCTGCTGCTTCTGCCCTCGTCTCACAGTACGTCATGACACCTTTCCTCGTCAGTGCATGTGAGTCTGCCTCTGTTCTCACACAGGTTGCATAGCATTCTCCACGGGAACGTGCATATACGTTTATCCATTTATCCCTCCCCCACAGGTGGACTCCTGAGGTTCCTCCCATCTCTCTCAGCTCAGTCTCTGCCCCCAATCCCCACTATTTCCTTGGGTGCATTCCTAGAGGCGGGGCTCAAAGGGCCCTCGTGTTTCTGAGGCTCTACCTTCCTGAACTGATGATTCAGGCAGTGGGGGCGAGGTGGGGGCCGCCACAGCTGGGCTGGTGGGGAGGGTGAGCTGGGCGGGGGCTGGTAGTGCCCCAGCCTGGGCCACAGCGCCCCACTCTTAATTCTCCGTCCTTCCCTCTAGGTCTAGGGCCGAGCCTGTGAGAGCCACCGTGTTCCAGTACCCCATGGGCTGGCCGCCAGTCCAGGAGCTGCCTCCGTCCCTGCGGGCACCCCCTCCTGGGGGGTGGCCCCTGCAGCCCAGCGTCCAGTGGGGCTGAGCCCCTCCTCCCTGCCTGGCAAGCTCACGAGTCGGCCACAACCAAGAGAAGGGCTCCTACGGCGGACACCAAGGCTGTGCCCCACGGAGCGTCGGAAACTCAAGCCTGGGCCTCTCTGAGGCCTGCGTGCTCCCTGCCCGCCCCCAGCCAGGTGCAGCCCTGGTCCTGACTCTGTGCCAGGCTGCTCCATGCCGACCCCCTCAGGAGACACCTCAGAGAACTTCCTTCTGGACGCTTATAAAGCAAGCCTGTCACCACAGTGGCACAGTTGCCCTTGCTCGCCTGGCGCCCTCCGCTCCGCACTCTGGCCCTGGGTCGGGAGATGGGCGAGGTGTGGTTCTCTCTGGGCTGACCGGTGCTTGGCACCCTTCTCTTCCCTCAGGGGCTGGCGGAGGCTCAGCGCGGCCGGGTGGGACCGATCCAGACCAGGCATGGCTCCGCATCTGGGGAAGGGAGCTGAGGACCGGGTCTGCCGGCCGGGTCCTCACGTCTGCCAGCGCAGAGCACAGGTGGCTCAGCTCGGGTGGCGCGTGAAGCTGGGTCTTGGCCTGGGTGGAGTGGAGAAGTGGGCGACCCCTGGAGGGCGGGCCCTGGGCTGGGGAGAGCGGCCTGGCTGAGCATCCCAGCACCGACATGGCGGGGGGGGCTTCCACCCTGGAGGAGCCAGCCCCCTGATGGGTAGGGAGACCACAGAGGCAGCCCGGGTGGTCCGCGGCCCAGCCCTGCACTCCAGGTCAAGATGCTATGCTGGGTGCTGGCGGGCAATGAGGCCCCCTGGTCACTGGGCCTCTGGTGGGGGAGCCCAATGTGTGGGGTGGCTACCGGCTACATCTTTCGTGAGCTTCTGCCCTTCCTGAAAATCACCATTGCTGGGGGGAGCTGAGGCCAGTTCTGGGAGCCTTCTGGACCTCAGACTCCTCCTCTTTGAAATGGGCTGATTCTCTAGTGTGAGGACGAAGGCTGGTTTGAGTCTAGGGAAGGTCAGAGGGAGGGACTCAGCAGAGGGCGAGGCTTCCTCAGGCTGTGCCAGGGACCGGGGCCCAGGAGACCCCAGCCTCGTCCCACTCCAGGAGGAGGCAGCCTACCCCCTGCCTGCCCCTGCATGGCCCTGGGCACGGCGCTGGGCACACGGTGCCTCCTCCTGCCTCTGGGACCCCAGCAGCTACCGGGCCCTGCACAGATTCCTCCTTTCAATGTCCCAGGAGCCCCCCTCTGCCCCGGACAGCGGGAAGAGTTGGTGCTATGGTACAGCAGGCCAGGGTGGGGCACGCAGGGTGCAGGCGGGCCGGGCCCTTCACGGCCGGGGCCACGGCTCCATGCAAGGCCCTGAAGTACACGTGGTGGTGGCCCAGGGGGCAGTGGAGGGGGAGAGCTGCGGGGCGGCCGGTGCAGAGTGGCCCCCGGCCCTGCGCACCAGGCGCCTACTTCATGCCACTGCGCAGCACCTGGTTGGCCGCGATGAGCATGACGCTGATGATGAAGGCAATGGCGAAGGCGCAGATGAGGCTCTTCCGCACGCACGTCTGGCGGATCTGCTGGTTGGAGCAGGCTGCGGCCGCCGCCACCGAGGAGCAGCAGAGAGACAGAAGGGACAGCCAAGCGAGGGACTCAGGGGCCGCCTGCACTCCCACACGGGGCGCGTGGAGACGTGGGGTCTGGGGCAGACGAGGCCCCCCAGCGCTCCCCCCAACCTGGAGTTCCTCCCCTGCCCCGCCCAGGGGGTCCCGGGGGGCCACTCACTCTCCACGTCCACGGGGCACTCCTCCGCCGTGCCCAGGTGGCTCTCCTCCTCCGTCATGATGATGTTCTCGATGTCCTTCATGGACAGGTGCTCGCAGAAGGTGTCATAGAGCAGCCGCTTCAGCTCGTCCACGGTCAGCTTCTGCATGTCACACTTGGGGGGGGGAGGCGGACACGCTGCTCTGGCCGCGGCCACCACGGCCACCACCACCAATCGCCCCACCCAGCCCCTGCGGCCACACCGGTGACAAGCCTCTAGGTCCCGGAGGGCTGGGAACCACTCACCCCTCTCCTTGAGTCCTTGACCAACAGTGGCCTCCCCAGAGGAGCCCTTGGCCCAGCGGACAGAAGCCTGGAGGCGTCACTGCCCCCACTTTGCAGCACGGGCCCGACCCTTCAGTGGCCCCAGTACAGCCCTCCAGTCAGCCAGGGCGTACCTTCCAGAAGACGGTGTCAAAGTCAGTGCCGTGGAATTTCTCTGGGATCCCCGAGGTGGAAAGCTTGGGTCCCAGGAGGGTCACAAACTCCTCAAAGTCCACTTGGCCGTCACCTGGAGCGGGCAGAGTTCCAGTCAGTTGGGCACTGCGGGCCAGTGGGGGACCCAGGAAGTCCCCTCCTCGGAGCCTCTCGTGCCAGGCTCTGGGCTGACGCTGAAGCCCCCGAGTGTGCGGAGGTCCCACCTGACAGGTGTGGGGGGGTGGGGCGGGCAGCAGGCAGGCCCTGAGTGGCCTTGCCAATGGGAGGCACGTCTCACCCCGAACCCTGCTCCCCGGAGCGGTTGTAGGGCCAAACATCCTCCCCACCACACACAGGAAAGGAAGCTCAGGATGGAGGACCACTGGCCCAGGTGGGCATGTGCTGTCTGTGTGGCGAGGGGACGTGGGAGGGGCCAGAGTAGACTGGGAGGAGAGGACTGGGCCTTCCTGGTGCTTATGAGCTTTTCCTTCACTGAAAGCCAGGTGGCAGATATGACTAATGATTCTTTTTTCTTTTTGGTGATGGGAACTGGAATATTTCATATTAATATATTGTTGCTTAGTTGCTCAGTCGTGTCCAACTCTTTGCAATCCCATGGACTGTAGCCCACCAGGCCCCTCTGTCCGTGGGATTTCCCAGGCAAGAATACCAGAGTGGGTTACTATTCCCTTCTCTAGGGGATCTTCCCAACCCAGGGATCGAACCCCCATCTCCTGCCTTGTAGGCGGATTCTTTACCACTGAGCCACCAGGGAAGCCCATTTAGTAGAGATATTCTTACTTTTCTGTACTTTAAAATTTTCTTGGGGACGTCCCAGTGGTTAGGACTCCTTGCTTCCACTGCAGGGGGGACGGATTGAACCCCCGATCGGGGAACTAAGATCCCACAAGCTACAGCACGGCCAAAAAAAGAAAAATTCTTGGAATTCAGAGGTATAGAGTCTCCAACTTCTTGGGTGTAGCTGGGGCTGTCACATGCTGTCTGGCCTCAGTTGTCCAGCTGAGAAATGGGGCCAGACCTGGCTGCAAACTGCCATGGGCTTGGGGCTGACCGGGAGTGGTGAGAGTGACAGGACCCCTGTGAGCTCAGTCCTGGGGGCTCAGGGTCCAGACTCGGCTCCCCAGCCCCCTGCAGGTGAGGGGTGAGGGAACAGGCAGGGCACAGCTCACCGTCCATGTCCAGCCTCTGGATGATGACCTCCAGCTCCACCTCGTTGGGCATGTAGCCCAGGGAGCGCATGGCTGTGCCCAGCTCCTGCTTGGAGATGAAGCCGTTGCCATCACGGTCGAAGACTTTGAAAGCCTCTCGGATCTCTGGGGGAGGGGCAGAGCCAGTCAGGACCTCACCCCTGTCCCCGACAGCCCCCTCCCCAGGCCCCCAGGACCCCAGACCCCACCACCTGAGCGCAGGATGGAGGCTGTGCCCCCCACCCCTGACCGTTACCACCCTCTGGGACCCCGCAGGTCTGGTCAGAGACAGTCAGCGGGTGGCCCAAGTGTCCACTACAGCGCTGCCTCCCTGGAGCTCGGGGCAGGCCAAGCTAGCAGCAGTGGAGCCGGGGCGGCGGCGGTGATGAGACCACCCGGGGTCTCGGGCTCGGCGTGCCAGGCTCCCACAGCCTCTCCAGGCGTGCTCACAACGACCCCGTGTGGCTGGCACCACGGAGCCCGCTGTGCAAGGGAGGACTCCGGCGGGGAGCCAGTCCTCCGTGAGCTGCCGGAGGCTTCCCGCCCACCCCCACTCCTCCCATCCTTCCTCCACTCCTTCCACCCTCCCCCCTATCCCCATCACACTTCCTCCCCAGGCTCAGCTCGTTAACACCGGCCAGCACTGGTTAATGGCGGCCGCGAGAGGCAGCCGCAGCTCCGGGCTAACAGCTGGGTGCAGACTGTCTCCTGGAGCCCAAGATTTGGGGGAAGACAGGATGGATGGAGGCGCCTCCGCAGGCCCAAGCCAGCTGAGGTGTGGGGGTCACTCCCACCCGACCACCACATGGTATGGAGAGGGAGACAGCCCTGAGGAACCTGGGTGACTCGGGTGGAGAGCAAGGCACAGGGCTGGGAGCCTGAGAACAAGAAACTCGATGAGTGACCTTGGACCAGCCTCAGTCTTACCCACAGTAAAATGGGCAGTCGTGGTGTGACGTTTTACCAAAGATATCCAGGAACGGTGGAGGGTTGAAGGGTTCTAAACTCTCCCGGTTCACCTTTCCACCTCTGTCTCTGAACTTGCTGTTCCTTCATTGTTACTCAGCCCCAGAAGGGTCCTACAGAGCACCTCCCATTGTGGGGAGGGTCTCTCAGTCCCCTCTCACCCCCTCGGCTCAGGTTCCCGGGGGTCTCCTTGTTCAGTTTGCAGGCAGAGGGGAGCTCACGCGTGCAGGTGTTTTGGAAGGACAGGCGTACTGCACACCGGGAAAGTGAGGTCTAGGAGGCTAGGTGGCCAGTGTGGGGGTCTGTGAGCCCCTGAGACTGACCATGGGATCCTGCACCTTGGGGTCAGCCCCTTATTCTGCTGGACCCACTAGAGCCCAAAGAGGGTGGCCATGTGTCCCAAGCCACATGGCAAGGCGGCTGCGGCCGAAGCCCCAAACTTCATCAGGTTCATCCCACCCGGCATCTCCCTGAAGGTTCCAGTTGCCACGCAGGCCAGGACAGTGTCCACAGGCCTCACCTGAGCTGCCTAGGCCCCCAGACCCTCTGACTCTGGACTGCCACCCCCCTCCCCAATCCTAGGTAGGGCCTGAGAAACCAGTCTCCTAACCAGTGGCTGCTTGGCCAGAGGAGCAGCTTGGAAGGGAGAGCTGAGCCAGGCCAGGGGCTCCTGTAAACCCTGGACCCGGGGAACTCCAGGCCAACGCCCACCTAGAGTTTCCCTGGGCCATTGAAAAAGTCACGAGCCCCCCCACCCCCAGAGGAATGTTAGCAGAGGTCCAGCAGTTCCAGAGCTGCTGTGGGGGTTCCAGTCCCCTGGGAGTCCTGGGTAAGAGAGGAAGACACTGGCATTGCAGCCAGGCATTGTGTGCCTGACCCTACACACACACACAGGTTTTTGGCTGGCTCTATTGGCCTCCTGACCACACACACACACACACACACACTTGGGTTTTTTGCTGGCTCTGTTGGCTTCCTGACCCAGCCCCAGGCTCTGCCCACCTTACGTGTCCTGAACTCCAGCCCCAGGGGCCCTTTCAATCCAGGTGGGTACCAGGGCTGCTCCCCCTGCAGGCCTCTGAACATGAGGCTCCTTTTGCCTGCAACGCTCTTCCCCTCTCCGTGGCAAACTTGGATACATCCCTGGTTCCCAGCAAGGATGGACAGCATCACCTCCCTTCCTGCCCGCCCCCGCCCCCACCCCAGCTGACTCTGGCCCTCCTCTGGCTCCCACAGACCCCTTCCCCTGAGGATTCCTTCCTGACCGCGCTGGACTGTGAACTATGAGATGCCATGAGAGCAGGGACGGGTGGGTCTTGTTCACTGCTGTGTCCCGTGACTGGAACGGTGCAGTCATCCAAACCGAGCCATTTGCTAATAAATGGTTAAATGAATGACTGATTCAGGGACCCACTCCTACATCTGGAGCACACACAGAGGAGCTGAACAGAAAGAAGTTCATGGTCCACATGGTGTGGGGCCACCTCTCAGAACCCATTTACTCTTCGCTTACAAATGATCCTAGTAAGGGCAAGTGTTAGCCAGAGGCAGGGGGCGGCTGGGGTGCTGCTTGTCCTCTCGTGCAGCCGCTAAGGAAACCCTCACCCCAGGGGCCACTGCAGAAGAGGGGGATCACCCTCAGACGCCCAGGTCAGGGGCTGGTTTGTGAGAAGTGGGAACCCAAGGAAGGCACCCCATCTTTCTGGGCCCTCGGCTGGGAGATCTCAGGGTGGGATGGCCAAACTGCAGCCTCATAGCACCGTGGTGCTACAGTGGGTGCTGGCTCGCTTCCCTGCAATGAGCTGGGGCCCAGGCTGTCTCTCCCACCCCGACAGGGGCTAGGTGTGCCCTGCAAGAGCCCAGGGCTGCTTCTGTCGGAGCCCCTGACCCCCTTCTAAAAGTCCTGAGAAAATACACACACAGGGGACAGAGGAGGGCAGGTGAATCCTGGGGTACGAAGGCAGGCGACAGTCCCAGAGGCACCCCTTTCTCAGGCAGGACGAACCTCCCAAAACCACTGGATCAGTCCAAACACTCCCACCTCCCCTTCCACATGTCCCCTTAGCCACTCCTCCCTGGCACGCCCGGCTCACACTCAGTCTTGCTCTGTGTCCTCGGCCTTGCTCAGAGCCACGACCTGGCCCCTGCTGATTCTCTGAGGCCAACTTCAGGGATCACCTTCTCAGCCAGAGAATCAGCACCAAGTCATAGAGACTTGGGCCAGATCCCAGCTCTCCTGCATCCTGGCCAGGTGCCCTCGGGTGGGTGTTTGCTCACCTGTACAATGGGGCTACAGAAATGAACAGATAGAAAATCAAGCAGGCGAGAGCTCGGCCAGGCCAGGCCAGGCCTGCCTCAGAGCAGGATGCTATAAATCAGAACATCCCAGGTGTTCGGCGGAGCAGGAAGGAGAAGGGAGGTCTCAGGGAGCTTCAGACACCAGGCCAGCCTTCCTGTTTGCTGGTACTAGGACCTGGAGGCCCAGGCCTTGGAGTCTGGCCTCGCTGCTCAGCAGCCAAGAGACCTGGACACAGCACCTTCCTCTCTGAACCTCCACAGACTCGTCTGTGAGCTGAGAGTGTGACTCTTGCCCAATCCCAGAGACCTGGACTCTGCTGGGGGCTCCCGGAGCAGGGTGGGCGTCACGGCTTGCCTGTTGCTGCTGCTGCCATTGACACAGCCCAGCTGGGCGTGTTTCCCCGAAAGCCTCACTCTGTTCCTGCCCTGGAGGCCGGGGGAAGCCTGCCTCACTCCATCTTGGCATGGGGACGCCTGGCCCGGGCAAGGGCTGGCAGGGCCTCTGAGTTTCCAGGCCGACACGGGTCCCTTCCTGCTGCCTCCAGCCTCTGCCCTCAATCCCTCCCCTGGCCCGGGGAGCTGCGTCAGGGCCTGAGTCCCCAACCAGCCCCACGGGAGCCGGAGTCCAGAGAAGGGGTGTGTGGGCTGGAGGTCACTTTCAGGGGGCAGAATGTGTCCTCTGCGGTGACGACTCCTCTCCGCGGCATTGGCCCTGTGCCCCAGCACTTTGGCCTCCCTGAGTTTCTGGCCTGCACAGAGGTGGCTGCTGGGCTTGTGGGAGAGAGGGGCAGGAAAGGGGACCCCTCTGTACCCAGAATGCCCCATTTGGCCACGCAGTGCAGACTCCACTGTCTGTCTGAGCAGGTCAGGTGCCAAGCCCAGACCCCTGCCCTGGTGGCTGTCTGCCTGTCTGTCCAGTTGTCCATCTGTCTGCCTCCTCCTCTGAGGGAGGGCTGGGTGAGGGCCTGCCGTTCCCCAGCTCCCACCCTCAGCTGTTCAAGTCCGTCGATGCCACTGGGGTCAGCCACAGGCCCGGCAACTGGGGGCTGTGCAGCGTGCATCTCAGGGAGAATCTGGGGGATTCTGTCCTCTGCTCAAGGAGGGCCAGGGACCCAGGCCAGCTCTGCCCGGCCACATCTACCCACCCAGGGGTCCCTAAGTGCCTCCGCAGACCTTCCAGGCCCTTTCCACCCGCCCCTCCCCCGAGCCTGCCTTTCTGGCCCAGTCCCCCGCATACCGCGTGTTTCTTCCTCGTGGGCCTTCCCCGATTCCCTCTCCCGACTCCTTCCCCTCCCCACTGCTGCCCTGGTCTCCGAGCCCCCACTGAGCCCTGTGCCAGGCCCTGTGCTGAGCACTTCCATCATGTCCTCTGTCACTTGTGGCCCTGGGGAGGGGCAAGTCCAACCCCATTTTACAGATGGAGAAACCGAGGCAAAAAGCAAGCGATTGTCCGAGGTCACTCCATAAATCGAGGAGCAGAGATTCGAGCCCCCCTCGCTTGACTAGGAAGCCCTCTACCTTAAGCCAGCGCTCTCCACCTCCCTCCCTCGTCCTAATCGCCCCCTGGATCTCTGCAAGCAGGCATGTACTGTCTGCAGCATCTCAGCCCAAGCTGCTGGGCTCGCTGTCCTCGGTACATGTGGCTCGCCCACCGACGGGCGTCCCCCAGCCGAGGGCCTGGGTGGGACAGGAGCACTGACGGGTCACTGGGGAGGTGGACGGGGCAGAGGGGGACTCTGTGCCATGGATGGTCACCCTTCCCACCCAGCCCTTGGCATCCAAGGACCACTGGGGCCTGCAGAGACCTGGTCTCCTCGGAGGAGGGCTTCCAGAGTGCCTGCAGCCAAAAAGGGGGTCAGTCACAGAGGACTTCCTGTCCTCATCCTTGGCTGCCCACAGGCTGTCCCAGACGGGTGGGGACCGCCAAGCATTTACAGGCATCATCTGCCTCCCCCCGGCCAGGGAGAGCCCTGCCCTTCAGGTGTCCCCTGTGCCAGGGCCCCCTGCTCCACAAGGCCTGGGAGAAGGGGACGGGCGAGAAGCAGGCAGCGCGTTTGGTGTGGCTGGTGACTAACACTCCTGGGCTCCTGCCAGCATGTCCGCCATGCAGTCCAAGGGGAGCCTGCGGGCTCCTTGCCCCTGCACTGCTCGCCCTGTGCCCTGCTCACCCCTGCATCCCAGTCTCCTCCTACCTCTCCTTCCTTGGGGTCTGTACTCCAGGGCTGGGAGATCAGGAGAAGATGGACCAGTAAGGCCCCAGCAAGGCTGCCAGGGGCATGGTGGGATGCTGGGAGCAAGAGGAGAGAATGAGATGAAAGCTGCCTGGGGTGCAGGGGGGACAAAGTGTATCCCTGCCCGATTGGCCAGGAGGAAGGGATGGATGAGGGCCTGTGAAAGGGTTACTGTAAGAGGTTTGGGGTGCCCGGGACAGGAGCAGACAGTGTTAGGGCAGGGACGGCCGATGCCCCACCCCCGCCCTCTTGCCTCTCACTGGACCCCCTCGTTTTCCTAGGCCCTGAATGAGACTCTAGTTCCTGGGCTTTGGCCCAGACAGGGCACGGACTTGGGCTTTGGAGTTCAAGGCCAGAGACCCAGTAGCGGTACCCATCCATCTGTCCTGCCCGCGTCAGACACCAGACCCCATTTCTACGGCTCTCCCAACCTCTGGTGGCTTTCGGGGGGCCATGGTGAGAAGCAGGTGGCTCACGGTGGTGCAGTGCGGGCTTGGGGGTGGGGGCGCCTTGTCCCCTTAATCTTCCCCCCTGATCCCCTCTGACTCCCTCAAGATCTGCTCCCTCCAGGGCTTGGGGGTGCGGCTGGACCTCTCTCCGTGGCTTGTGCTCCCACGGTCACCCCTGACTGCACTGGTGTCTCAGCTGTACCCCACAAAGGCCCCATTGAGCCCCAGATCTCAGAGACCCTTGGCTCTAAAGTACCTGAAGAGAGGCCCAGCCTCTGGGTGATCGCAGGCCCTCCCCTAACAGTAGATAAGCAGATCCCATGGGGCCGAGACCCCCATCAGCCCAGAGCCCCTCACTCCACTGCAAAGGGCTCTCAGGAGGTCTAGGGGGAGGGGAAACCTGAGCCCCTGCCCCCGGTCCTGTAGGGAAAGAGCTGCAGGCCCCAGGGGTCTCACTGCTGCCCAGAATCCTCAGTCTGAGGACCCCGGGCTCTGCGATCTGCTCTGATCCTGCCCAGCCCATTGCCCAAGGTCCCCATTCATGTCCAGAGGTGGAGGGACTCGGGAAACAGATCAAGTCGCGTCCCCCTCTGCCTTTCCCTATCAGGCTTGGTTATCGCGACCAAGCCGCCCAGTCTGGCCACTTGTTGTCGCCACCACCTCCCTAGCCGCCTTCCCGGCGCTCGGGGCCGGGGGTCCCCGCAGGGCTGTGGGGAAAGGGCTACGGGCCCTGCAACAGGGGCTGGGGGCGGCCGGCCGCCGGCGGGAGCAGGGCAGGCGCCCGCTCCCCTTCTCTGGCTGCCCGAGCAGATTGGATTTTAAAAGCGACACGAGCGGAATGTCAATGCGAGTGCAGAGCCGCGGGCGAGCGCCGCCGAGGGGATCAGGATGCGGGTGCTCCGGGGGCCGGCGCTGGCGGGGGTGCACAGCTCAGACCCCCAACCCAACCCGCCGCGTTGCCGCACCGTCACCGCGGACTGCGCGGCCCCGTGACCCCGCTGCGGGGCCCGGCAAGTTTCCGCAGCGCGGGGGACCACGCGGCTGAGGCTGGGCCGGCCCTCCGCCTTCGCGACCCCCCACCGCGGCGCCCGGGGGTGCGACCGGGTCCGGCCTCCCCGCGCAGCTGTTCGCTGGAGCGCCCACCTGGCAGGCGGCACCCGCAGACAGCCCCCCAGCCCCCGCGCCCTTAAGACCGCGTTTCACCTGGGCGCACAGGTAGGAGGCCGGCGGGGGTCCCGGCGGGGCACTCACCTTCCAGCTCGTCCTCGGGGATGTCCACAGGGCGCTGCTCCGACAGCAGGTTGGGGACGGTGTAGATGCCCCGGTACATCAACGCCGCCGTCACCGGGTGGAACGGCATCTTGAAGGCTCCGCGCCCGCCCGCCCGCCGCAAACTTTGAGGTCGGGGCTCATGGGCCGGCGGCGGCCCCGGGGGCGGCTGGAGCGGGCGCGGCGCGCGGCTGCGGAGGGCGGCGAGGCGGGGGGCGCCCCTCCGGGGGCCTAGCGCCCCCGAGCCCCGGGCCGCCGGTCCATGCCGCCCCCTCCCTCGTCGGGCTCCCGGCCGGGGCCCCGCAGGGGCCGCG